>NC_056730.1:450617568-450632568 GCF_019279795.1 Protopterus annectens
TACACTAAGCTGCTAGGCATGTAACAATGCACTGTGTAGGCTACAGGCAGACTGGCTCAAAACTGGCCTACATCACGTATGGGGTAATGCACATGTACCTGCATATATATAGCAGGCTAAACAGCCATGTCACAGCACAGGGTAAGATACACCTGTGTGACATTGCATAACCACAACCAATGTGAACACAGCCAGAGCCACATATGGTAAGCTAGCATAATATTACAGTATATGGACTATCTGTTCTACACCATCCTCATATGTGCCACTCACAGAATGACCCTACATATATTGGGCTGCTACACAGTTTGCCATGATGGCTGTCTGTGGTATGGGACATGTGTGTGCATGGCCCTACAAACATGTATGGCAAAACTGTACCATACAGTGGGGTAGCATGTAACATCTGAGAGAAGGGGAGCTAGAACAATGAAATCGACCACAGTCTGTACACAGGCTAAAGTACATATTAACAATACACACACTACCGACATTCATCATCCCTACACAGACCTCAGTACTGTATAAACATCCACAGAATGCCCAGCTTATGTCATGAAATATAACCCCTACTGTACATGACATGTGTAGCAATCTGATATATCACTGGCTTGTTATCAGATATGATGACACTATTTATGGTGTACAGCACATATGCACCACTTCATGCACGCCATATGTACAAAGGTTGACAGAGGTATGGCTGACAGCACATACACAGGGCCAGTATAAACATGTTGCTGTGATAACCTCATATATTTTCCATTGTAATGGGGTTTGTTGCAACATATGTCCTATGAGGGATATGAAGTCAGTAACTGTCATGGCCTTCATCATCTACAGACTGCAATTCTCACACCACCTTCTGCATTCCACAGATAAATGCACTGTGGCTAACACATGAAACCATAGGCACAACACTGCCCAGTCTGCAGATGACCCTTCAGATGGGGATTCTTCATATACATTGAATTGACATGGCAGGTATTGTGACATGTGCAGCAGGCATATCCAGCAAACACTGTCAAACCAACATTACTTCAAATGCAGTATAACAGCACTTACAGTCTGTAGTCAGGTCAGGCAGATCCCCCTTCCTTTTGTTGCCCTCTTTCCACAGTGTATGTTGTTAGAAGTAAATCCCCAATCCATCTGAGATGCTGTTTGCCAAACAACAGATCTAGTTCCTGCTCACAGTGACTGAAAAGGCCCTACACCACCATGATGTCCCTAGGTATTTGAGTGTGTTTCCATGCAATTGGCTATGGGATTGTTACCACAGCTGTTCCACATGCAATCAGCTAGGGGAGGGCTGCAATTTGTGCAGAGGCCATCAACTGGTCATGAGCATCACGTAAAATACACATGCTGCTGCCTAAGCAAGGCAGGTGTGGGTCTCCACATCCACCAGAGAGGGAGTAGGGAGGCAGACAGAAGCAAATATATGTCAGGGAGGGGTGGTAGAGTAAAACTGAAGGAGGTTTGTGTCACACACTTGCCAGCACAGGGTATCAAACCCCCGACAACTATGTAGTGCTATCACAGTTTGATGCAGTTATTAGATGCACCACATGGGTTACCTGATGTGGAGCACTCAGAACATATATGTGAGGGTGAGTGACATCTGCAACAGGGATATGGTAGATATTCTGTAGGTATCATACACATGCCTGTCTGCATGAACAGGTGCCAGCTTCAACACAGGCACACTCACACAGGGACGCACATACATTGACATACTTGGCAGGGCCAGGAGTGCAACTCATCACTAGTGGGATTGCCACAACACATCAACGTGCAGGTATCACATGCACCACATGGGTTATATGGAGGCTGTATGGGAAAAGAGTACGAGGAGTTGTCAGACATCACACAGCATGCTTCAGTATGCCCTTGGGGTTGTAGTGAGTGTGGATGTGGACATACACACCATACAACACACACACTCTAACACACAGGGTGCCAGTTCTGACATGCATGGGTGCATGTCTACTTGGGTGTGTGGTGTTCAACTGTGCCAGCAGACTGTACAAGGGTAGTCAGTGGGTATACCTTGGCATCAGACCACATGACAATGGTCTGCATTGTGGCTCAGGCCTGTAGTTACTGCATTTGCCCACACAGGTGGATATTGCATCCCCTATCCAGTCACCTGGGTGACTATTGTGTGTGGCCAATGCTGTACACCACATGCCATGTATGTGTTCCTTAGTCCATGACATGGATGGTGTCTGGGATGTGCACACTTCCCACATGCATGTACAGTGACATATGGAACTGTACCTGGGGTGTCTGGCCCATGTTGTGAACACAGATTATCATCGGATGTGCCAGTCTTGCTCATCTGTGGCAGGAACTGGTAATGGGCAGCAGATGTACCCTTCACCTACATTGATGGCATGCCAACAACATTTCCTGATGTCAGTGTCATCTGTCCATACAGGGCATGTTGTCAGGCATGGTATGTCCATTGTGAGTCACATGTGAAGGCACCACAGGTTGTGCAGGTGTCCATTGGGGAACATGGTAGAGGTGCACTGTCTGTATGTACATGCATATTGGACAGATGGGCAGGGTGACATGCCCTCTGTAGCCCACTGCTATCACTGCATAGTTACTATGAGTGGCCAATATACAGTGTACTACCCACATATTGGCTGTTGCCTAGGCATGTGTGTGCGTATGACACATGGACTGAGTGTGTGCTCTGGGTAATAGTGGGGTTGCTAACTTGGATTGGCTGGCCTTGATGTCACATGTATGGGTATGGCTTTGCACCCTAGCCTCCCAGCTAATTTACATCTGTTATCTCTGTATGGTTGACATTATGATATATAGTAGGGCCACCATAAAAGAAATAAGCAAAATCCCTCCACATTGCCCACACTCACCTCTACACAGGATACGAGTTACAAACACACCCACACCTGTCATGTCTGGGAGTAGAACCCCTACCTAACTAGTTTATTACACTACAGCACTATGCAGTTATAGTAAGTGCCTCGGACATTACAGGAGTACTTCTTCCCCAAAGGTGTATTTCACAGTGAAGTACATCAGCAGGTTTACCAAAGTAGGGCATTTCAACTGTACTGTGAGTGACTAGCCTAAAATGCATTGCTCCCTACACAAACAGTGAGACACACACAAAACATCCACAACAGACATGTGTGGGTATAGAACCCCTGACCAAGGGCTATATCACACTACAACATGGAGTAGTTATAGGCCACATCACAGAGATTACTAATGAGCTTTATCCCCAAAGTTGTATTTCACAATGAATGACATCAGCAGAATTGGCAAAGTAGGGCATTTGAAATGTACTGTGAGTGAGTAGCCTATGATGCATTGATCCATACACAGACATTGAAACACACACAAAACATCCAGAACTGCCATGGGTGGAGATGGAACCCTACCACAGTTCTAAATCACACTACAGCAGTACGCAATTACAGGACACGCTACAGAGATTACTGGGCTATGACTTTCCCAGAGGTGTATTTCTAGGTGAGTGACATCAGCAGCCTTGCCAAAATTGAGTATATGAATTCTAAGGAGTGTGAGTAACCTAAAAATCATTGTTTGCAACTCAGTTAGAGACATACAGATTCACACACACACACACACACACACACACACACACACACACACACACACACACACACACAGTTGCCAAGTCAGGGGTTAGAACACCTACCTAATTACTTTATCACACTACAGCACTACACAGTTACGGGATGCACTACAGAGATTACTAGGCAATTACTTTCCCAGAGTTGTATTTCTAGGTGAGTGACATCAGCAGCCTTGCCAGAGTTGAGTATATGAATTGTACTGAGTGTGAGTAGCCTAAACAGCATTGTAAACTACTCAGTCAGACACACACACAGATTCACACACCATTGCCATGTCTGGGGTTAGAACACCTACCCAACTACTTTATCACACTATAGCAGTACGCAGTTACAGGACGCGCTACAGAGATTATTGGGCTATGATTTTCCCAGAGGTGTATTTCTAGGAGAGAGACATCAGTAGCCTTGCCATAGCTGAGTATATGAATTGTAGGGAGTGTGAGTAGCCGAAAAAGCATTTCTTTCTACACAGTCAGAGACAAGCACACAAACACATACTCACACAGTTGCCAAGTCTGGGGTTAGAACTACTACCTAACTAGTTTATCACTACAGCAGTACACAGTTATGGGACATGCCATTGGGATAACTGAGCTACAGCTTTCTCAAAGGTGTATTTCACATTGGATGACCTCAGCAGGCTTGTCATGATACTGCTATGGGGAGGGTGGTGTGTGCATGGGCAGTAACCCATTCATGTAGGGGTTGTCATGCCACATGCGGGAACACACAGGGTCATATGCCACAGGTACATGTATACAGCTACTAGGTGACTACTTCCTTATACAGTCATGTTGCACAGCTGGCACGTGCACCACATAGCCTGTCATGCTGACAGATACTGGTGGCTTGTATCTGCAGTGAGTGACACCTGCATCTCATGTAATTGGGGGCCTTTGGCTGTGTGCTGGGTGGGACAGGCCCAGATGGCTCCTTGTCACAGTCACCCTCTTCCACACATTTATGTTGTCTACCTTTGGCTTATTATAGTGTGTTGTCCTTACATATATGTCTGTATTCCTATCCACTGTATGCTGAAGGCAGGAGTGGTGCATACGAACGTGTCTCCAATAAGAACTGCAACTGCCAGATATGTGTGGTCCACTGTTTTTTGCAGACATGGCCTTCATGTGTTCAAGTGTGTGAGCATGACTAGTATGGCCATCTATATTGCATGTGTGGATCAAGTCCAAGTAGTTTGTATTGCGGTGCTGACCTTTTTGTTGTACACCGACAGGTAGCATGCTGTGTCTGCAGGGTATACATCGGTCATTTGGCATTGACTGTTGCTACATTTCTGTATAGCGGGGGGGAGCCTGACTGTTTCTACGTTTCTACATAGGGGTGGGGGTGGCACACCTGACTGTTACTATAAGTGTACATAGGATGGTGGGGCACACCTGAAACTTTTACACATTTGTTAGGACTGTACTGGTATGTCAGGTACACCATTTCAGTCTGTAGTCTTACCTATCGTGCTGGCTAGAGGCATACCAGTGTACTACAGATCTTAGCTTTAACTACCTACATATTAGTTTCTGACTTCCTAGCCTTCACAACTTACATCCAACTGGCTGGCCTGCTGTAGTCTGTCTGTATAGGCCTGGGGGAGAGGTTACCCATATGGCAAATTCAGAGGCCATAGTACAGCATTTGTTTGTGTTTGTCTACACCTATCCTGCTGGCTGTGAGTGTTGTTGGGTATGTGCCCCCCACAACTGGCATGTGTGAGTCACTTACCTTGTGGGTGCCCCAGTATTGAGGGTGCTGCTGCAGGGCTGCCTATGTCGGATGCACATAGTACACTCCCTATACATGGTTGAGCACAGGTAGTGTCATGTTTGGCATCCCTTTTACTGTATGTGCGAGTTGGAGAGAGGTGTCATTCCCTAGGTCTCTATTGTGTCAGTGCATGTGCTATGCATTGCCTCTTTGCCAAGGCCAGGGCATACTGGGCCTGCATCCTTCTGCCTACTGGGGCAGGTCCAGGATGTTCCTCTGCTGCAGCTGTTTCCACAGGATCATATTGTGTAGCATGGCACATACAAGGACAATTTGAGTACATGTAGTTGGTGAATACTGCAAGGCTCCACCGGATGTGTCCAGGCACCAGAACCATGACTTGAGCATCCCAAACACACAGTCTATTATGATTTGTGTTTGTGCGTGTGCCTCATTATGGAGTTCTTGTTCAGATGTGTGTGCATTTCTGATAGGTGTCATCAGCCATGGCTCCAGTGCGTATCCAGCATCCCCCACTAGCTGATCGTGTGGGATGTCCCCACTGGCAAATGTCTGGTACAGCTGCGTCAGATGTCAGATGTGGTAATCATTGTAGTTTCCAGGGCAGCCAGCACACACATTCATTGTTATGCCCTGGGCATCGCACACAACCTGGCAGTTGATGGAGGGGAAGCCCTTGCGGTTGATGTAGACCCTACCCCGCTCACCTGGTGGTGCTTTAATGCATATGTGCATGCAGTCTAGTGCACCCACTACCTCAGGGTATTCTGCTATTTGGTGGAAGAGATGCATATTGCTGGCCAACGCCTCACCGGTGATGGGGAAATATACGTGCTCACCGATATGTGCTGACATGGCATCCAGGAACTGGTGGAGTACCCTGGATGCTGATGCCTGTGAAATTCCCATCATATCCCCAGTTGGCCTTTGGAAAGTACCTGTAGCTAGTATTCTTAGGCCTACACATACCTTGGTATCCACTGAGATGGGCTCCACTCTGTTAGTTCTGTGTGTGAGGTGTAAGCTCAACAATTTGCTATAGGAGGTCCTTGTCCAACCTATAGTGCTCCACTGTCTCCAGCTCATGTAGCCCTTGGTAGGTTACCCTGTGTCTGTACACTCTTCTCCGTCTCCTCACTGTGGGTTGCTCAGCAGCATTCACATCCTCACCACCCTCAGCCTCTTGCACATGCTGGTTTATGATAGCAAAAGTAGCCCCTAACATTTTTTCTCTTGATTTCGTTTTGTAAAAGTTCTCCGTCTGTATACACCGGTGGTGCAGAGGTTTTGGGAAAAACAAGGGGGAAAGGTGTTTGCATAATTTATAGTGGTGTGGTGGGTTTGGCTGCTGCCTGTGTAATTGGCTATTTCTGATACATTTCACCTGTCAGCTAAGCTAGTTCTCCTTGATTACTTTCCTGCTATTTCCTGGTTTAACTTCCTTTTTCTTTCTGTAAAACCCGGTGCACGGCGCGCACACCCACTTACACTTTGTAAAGAGTGCTAGGCAGTTTGGACACACTTATAGCTTAGCTGTGCTAAGCTAGGAGCAGTCCCGAGCCACAGGGCTCCTATCCACTTACAGTATGCCTGACACACACCCCCATGATGTCACCTATATCCTAGTCTTGCACCCAGCTATTTATACTCTAACACTCTTGGGACCTGCCTCACACCCTGGGGAAAACTGGGATTCACTAACCTTTCCCTCATTTGCATAGGATTGCCTGCTAATGTATAGCTACATGTCCCACACTGAGTCTCCCCAATTAGCAACCATTACTCACTGGCCAGGTTGTCTTATGCCTGCCATTGACTTGCATAGCAGAATACTAATTTTAGTTAGGATGCTTACTTTAGGTTTATTTTATTATCCTCCCCCAGATCCCGTTTGTGTGCCACTGCCCTGCGCTTAAACAGCCGAGATCAGCGAAAAAAAATAAACTTTTTTTTTTTCATTTCTTTTTATTGTTTGCAATGCCAATGGCCTTATACTTGGCCATTGGCATACTTACTCAGCGGTATGCAGCCTTTATTTGGGGTTGTCATAGCTCCGTTTTTGATTTTGCAGAAATGTACTCGGTTACTAACCGAGTACATTTCTGCAGATAGCACTAGTCTTGCACAGACTATTGCAAGCTTCCTGGATTGCAAAATCACCTCATTTGCATGGATTTCTCCTGCAAATAAGGTTATTTGCATACCAGGGCTTAGTCCGTGCAGGATTAGTGCTGGAGCTCTTGTGCACGCCCCTGCCAGCTGTTCCTGGATCGCACGGCAGACATATTGCCTGTGTGAGCTCCTGCACTCATCTTGCACTCCATGCAAGATTTTGAAAAACTGGGGGATTTTCTTTTTTTGTGGGGGGCAGGAAGGCAGAAGTATTTATCTAGCCTCACAATTATCTTGTTAGTTTATTGTGAACTACTGTTTTGTCAGCTTTGACATTAAGCCCTATGCATAATTTATGTCTTCCGTGAAAAAAAAATAAGACTGAAATTATTTTCTTACTCATTATTTTTGTTCAGGCCACCTTTGAATTAAAAGGCTAGGAAAATGATATGAAATGCATCCCAGAGCATTTATAACCCTATGGCTTCTGGAGACCTTGGCTTAACTGAGTTACAGTTACTACTCTGCTGTCTTGGTGAGGGAAGGTGTGTGAAAGTATACAAGAAAAACTGAAGTTGAACAGCAACTGTAAACTTCTTTCCTTAATCATAATTTCTGTTCATCACTAGATGAAAAGGATGCGTAAAAAGAAAAAAAAAACTTTAAAATGGACTTCTCAGCATATTGAAATTCATGGCTTCTTGAAAAAGCTGCTGAGTAAGGCAAAATGTAAGAAAAGAAACAAAACAGTAATATACATGGTGTGGGAAGCCTGAGAATGGAGGGAGAGGGGAGAGAAGAGCATTGGAAAGTGTGTGTGTGTTATGAGAGGGTGGTGAAACAATAGGTGGCACCTAGGACACCATTTCACTTAAGTCCAGTCCTGTGCAAAGAGTTGTTACAATGTATCATTGTTGCAGTTAAATGCAGGTAACTGTGAATGTCCCTCTGTGAGATGGGCCAACACAGTGTGGTACACAGGTCTGTCCTAATGTAAGAGCTTTGGAACTACAGTTCAGTCTGTGCACACTGCTACTAAAACTCTGCAGCAAGAATTAAAATGTTGCTTAGGAGGGGTAGTAGTGACAGAGTGATACTTAGAATGGAGTGTCCAGTGTACCACCAATTTGACATTTGCTAGGGGCCCCTAAAATGCTAACAGTGGCCATGATTATTTCAGCTTCCCTCAAAAATTTCAAAGATGTGCACAGAGGGTCACTGCAACTTATATAGGAATAGTGTGCTTTCTAGGATTAACAAGTTGGAAACATTACTGTGATTTTTTTTTTTTACTTCCTATGCCGACATTACAAGTGACTATCTTTTGTGGGAGTTTTGTTTCTGTGTCTGACAGCAAAAGGTTGAAATATGTTATGCTCTGTTTTTATTTTTTTTTTTCATTTCATCCTACTCTGACAGAGAGGTACACAGACCGTGGCTTTTGGAGGTAGGAGTGAGAAGGCATGCTGTAAATATGTATCACAGCAGCAACTTGAAGTATACATGATTGTGGCCATTTCTGCCTTCACTTTCATTTCAGTCTAACACTAGTAGTCTCCTAGTATGAGAGTGTTGGGTTGGACCTTGATAGATTTCAGGGTGCTTAGGAACATGGAGTGAGAGTCTAGGAACATGGTTGGGGACCTATAGCAGGCTATGACCTGGATCACAGTCTTACCCAGTGTTAGTTGTACCTGAAGTATTTCAGATGCATTCTGTTGAGCTTCTAGTCTGGAGGTGTGCATGCATATCCTTTATCATATGAAGACACCACCATCTTTGGAGCTTCAGTCCATGTTTTGGGGCCGAAAGGTGTGGAATTAGTTATAGCCTGGTAGTGCAGGAGTGCTTTCTGCCACTTTAAACCAGGTCATCATTACAGCACAAATGTCGATGTTCTCCATTTTGAGGAGTGCTTCGAGTGAGTGTATTTTCAGATTTAGACTTCTAGCATTGAGCAGCATGACCTTCAGATTGCATTTATTTATAGCTGTCACAGTGGTAATTTGGTCTTTAGAACACTGCCTAAAAAAGACACTATAGGAATGGCAAGAGCCTTAGCCAGTATCTGGAAACCCAGGGGTGACAGATGCAGGCCATCTCTGGCAAAGCATCTAGGTATGTCAATCATGTCATCCCAAGCAGACAGATATTGGATCCTCTTAGAATGACACCAGAAACTTAGCCAATTGTTGAAGTCAATCTTTTTTTGTTTGTACTGCAATATCATTCTGGGTGACAGTATGATACTGCTCAGGGCTAGTGTCATACCTGCCTGGGCCACATAATCCGAGAGCTCCACCATGTCTTTTTTCATGTAGTCCAGGGAGGTGCATCTCAGATCATTCACACCCACATGAACAATGACAGAGTCATACTTGTACTTGTGGAGTGACCTGTGTGCGTGTGTTATGTGTCAAATTCTGGTACCTGATAGACAGCTGACTGTTACCTTCTCCTTATTCAGTCTAGTGAGTGGGACATCTGTGTGCCTCACTATTGAATTCCCTATGATTAGTGTATTGGGCAAGGTGTATATCCTTAGGGGCTTAGGTTGAGGGGCACATTGTGGAGGTGAGCTATGTGTTCTGTGGTTTGTGCTGTGTTGTGGTGGTCGAGTGTATTTCTGTCTTGGAGGTCACTGCTGTTGCAGTAAATTTCTATTGAAAGCCTCCGTGAAGGTGGGTGTGTGGTTTGTGTTTTTATGTGAGAGCTGTGATAGTGGGTGTTCTGGAGGGCTTTGTGCTCCATGTGCTCTGGTGCAGGTGTTGACCTTCTTCTCTTGACCAGCTAGTCTGGTCTTGGGTGTAGAGTTTATAACTTCCAATTTAGTGAAGTGCATCTCTCACAAGTCTGAGTGTTGGAAGGTAAGACAAGAGAGTTGTCTGTGTACATGAGGCAGTTGCTACACCGCCTCAGAATGCCCAAGTGCACCAGGTTAATAGGAGAAAGCACAGGGAACTGCCCTTTAATCATGCCAGGAGGGGTGGTTATAACTACTAAGTACTTGAGTTATTTCCATGAAGAATGACTAGTGCTTATGGCTCTTAGGTGTGATATAATAATTGCTACAAAAACCTGCTGAAGTGCAAAGCGATTAGGTATTTGACTTTTCATTGTGACTGACAACTAGGTCCACAATTTTTTCTGCAATTCCTTCAAAATCCACAATTGTGTTATAATCCATAGCATTACATTATTAATTAAAATGATAAAAGTATTTACATGTCCAAGTAAATATAGCAAGGGATAACACAAGTTTAAATGGCAAAGAAAGCCAGTATAAATAATTTTTAAGTGATTTATTCTATGCCTGGTTTCATTGTTCAAGCTGGGTTAAGGAGCTTAAGCAAGTTAACCCTATGTTAAAACAGGCAATCAGATAACTTTTCATTGACAAAGAATATTAAACAATATGCTGGAAATGAGGTGAAAATGTACCTATACAGGTCCCCTTCACATGATTGATTTTTCACAAAGTCGAAATTCATATGGCCAAGACCACATGATCAACTATTAAAAAGCCAACCATGGGGAACCGCTATTTCAGTACAGTGTGGAATGGGAAAATTTCCCTCTTCTACACTGTAGTGCGATCTTGGAGTTGGTATATTTAAGTTACAAGGGGGGTGTGGGGGCAGAGCCCGCAATGGAAGGTGCATGGGGACATAGCCCCCCCCCCCTGCTAACAGCTTTTAGGTAAGCGCCCATTGTGTTTTTGTATTTACTTTACATGTTCGGCTTTTCAAAAGTCGATCCTATGGTCTCGGCCATATGAATTCCGACTTTGTGAAAAGTTGATCATGTAAAGTAGACCCACCCATTCACGTGGATGAGACAGTGACTACAAAGTTCTGCTCTGCTGGATGGTCAAACTTCCCTGCTATTAGTGATTCACCTTAAATAGTAATTTAAATTCATGCGAGTTTAAAAGACATGTCTTCAGATTTACTAATCTGCCGTGCAGGACTAAACAAGTCCTGCACGTAAACATCAGTTTAAGAGGAGGAAGGCAGCGTGCCATGCATATTAATGAAGGTGTGTTGCCTGAGCTCCAAATCCTACACTGAGCACGGACGAGTGCAGGGGTTGTGTCTAAGAGCAGAGCTCTCAGAATAAACATGCCCCTGCAAAGTAGAACAGAAGAAAGTGTAAATAAATGAGCGAGACCGCTCATAGGTATTCGCATATCCCCACCAACAGTCCCCATGTGTTTAACAGCAACAGTACATTGAAATAAAATGAAGAAACCCTTGTATTTATTTTTTTCAAAACCCCAAGTACAGCTAACCATAGGTGCACGGGTTTGCCCATCGCTTAGCTACGGTTAAAGCAGCTGAAAAGGCTGAAGAGGATAGCAAGGAATATATATATGCAAATAAAGCACCACAGCAATAGTGTAGTGGTTAGAGTATCTGCCAACGAACAGGCATTCCTGGTTCGAGTCCCACTGCAGTACTTGTCATTTTCCATGTGAAATCTGTATATGAACATATTTCTACATCCTTTTGCCGTATAACCTACATAATAACATTTAAATGTGAACTGGAGTACTGCATAAAATGCACATGTGAAGTGTCAATGTCATAATGAATAAGGCACTAGTAAGCAGGTTTAAGCACAAATAAGCAGTAGTAAGCATGTCTAAGTGTGTTTGTGCGGGGGTAAGCATTGCCTACACAGATTAAGCAAAGTAGAAACTGAGTGTAAAAAACTATATCCAGTGGTTATCAGTGTTTACCATTGCACAAACCCATGCATACCCGCTTACAACTGCTTTAAAGTTCCTTAATCACTGTGGATCCAACGGGCCATGTTCTGCCCAGCAACAAAATAAACTGCCTCTGCAAGTCTCAAACTCAGGACCCTGTACATTATAGTCACAGTAGTTAACCACCAGGCCATCATTGCAATAGATATGCATGAGGCATCAGCAAACTAAGTCTCACCACAGGAAAATCAAACCAAACATGTGAACTGCATCTATGTACAGTATGATGTTGGATAACCTGCCACAGAACATAAATATGTGAACTGGAGTACTGCAGTAAACATAGATTGGAGGTGTTATTGTATACGGTGTATGTACACATGAATGACGGATACCAGACACATATATAACCTGTAATGAAGAATAAATCATTACAAATGGCAAACATAGTGCTAATTAACCATTAAGCAATGCTAACCACAGCACACCTCAAGTTAGTAAGTGTAAGCAATGTGTAGGGGAGCCAGTTCAATATGCCTAGTGGTATACCTCTTTAAGCAGTGCCACCCTCATGTAAGCAGGTCTGCCAATAGCTTAGCCTTTTCAAAACTGGCCAATCATGGGTAAGTGCAGGAAAATGCCTGTATTTAAATCCCACAGCCGGGAATAGTACCTATAACTGGTTGCAGCTCCCTACTGCAGGCAAAATGGCTGGTGTGGGTGAAGGCACTCAATTTAGAGCGCAGCGCTGGGGCATCCAGGAGTCAAAAATCATGGCATAGCTCCTGATAAAACACCATGATTAGAGACTACTGCAGGGCCAGTACCAGGGCTCGCAGTATAAAACAGAGGCCTGGGACAGTCTCGCCCATGACCTCACCAGTGCCACAGGTATCCCCCACACTGGTGAGTAGGTCAGGCACTACCATGCTGACCTGAAGCGGTGGAGGGTGGATGTACTGGAACAGTGGATCCAGGAGACTCGGAGATGCCCAATGCCCCAGGACTGAGTAAGTACTCATTCTACTAAGTACTAAATAATTGCCTAGCTTGTGTATACTATGGATAGGTATGGCTAAATATCACTGCATTCCTCTGACAGCTGCAGATGAGTGGGCTGCGAACAAGCAAGCCCATGATGCTAGGCTGCAAAAGCTGCATCAAGAGGCAGGTTAGTAATCAGTCTGCATGTACTGTCATAACAAGTAAATATAAGAGCCTTAGAAAGTGTTGTACCAGTAGAAATAAATGTGTAATAGTCTGTGAATAAAAGTATAACCCCTGTATTGCTTCTGTTTACTCCTCTCTCATATGTTGGCGATCTGTTCCATACTATAAATAGTAATGTTGTATCTTAAGCAGTGTCACCCACTCTGTGGTATGCAGATAAAATGAGCATGAAGTCCTGCATAACAATGTTGGAAGTGCCAAGAGGTCAGTTATATTGTACAAGTTAGGGAGACTTAGATTGAAAACACTTGAAAGCTTTACACTGATACCCTGATAGCACAGTGTACTTGTGATGTTAGCTATAATAGTTTGTCACACACAGCAGGGGTATGAATCCTGGGAGTGCTACTAAGTTGTATGCATAATCATACCCCACAACTGTACAGATTGTGATACAATGTCCAGATAGAAAGCTGTATGCATGCTTACACCCAACAACAGTACAGAATTTGCTAGAATGTTCAAAATGTAAGTTGCATGCATATTCATACCCCACAACTGTTCCAATCTGTCCAGCATGTCCAGATAAATGGCCCATATCAACAGCTTGGTACCCCGTTTCCCTGAAAATCCAGTGTGATGTTACAAGACATCTAGGTAGCTGTCAATGACATATAACTGATATTCAAATGTGTACACAGTCAGAGAATGTATATGGAAACAAACCTGTCATTCCAGTACCTCACGCAAAGTGTATGTCAGCAATACCCAACATATGTTGCATTAACACCTGCATCCTGTCACGCCTGTATGTAAGATGCAGGACAGGTATATAATAACTTATAAACATACCAGTGTACAATATAAGGCCATTGTGTAGTGTAATACATGTAAGAGAAAGACCACTGCAGTGACTAAGAATGTTGTGTAAACTACAAGGATATATTAGTTTTTAATTGAAGTCTTTCTCTCACCCCTACCATATGTGCATAATAACCCAATGACACTCCTCAACTTGTATGTGTACACTCCACACTTTTGTTGGGACATATGTCCTAATGGTGTATAAATATTCACATTTGTTTCTATGCATGTGCCATGTGAAAATACACCCATATTAGTGGCCTGTTGCCATCAATGAAACCTGCATGCACCTGTAATGGCCAGTGTTGTTCCATATATGCATGTGTTCTGCTTGCTCTGTAACTGTGTTAAATCTGGTGTGTTGGAATAATGGGAATACCTATGCATGCTGTTATAACAAATCCTGAATGCTGTTGACTGTTATTAACCCATATCTGTCATAAACCTGTGACAACACAGCTCGTATGGGAAGGCCGGTCCCAGCGGACCCACCAGTCCCACCTCAGCTGGCCATGGCACCGAGCACCAGCACATCTGGGGCCCAGGCTGGGACCTCCTCCTCCATGGGCCCTGTGCCACCTTCGGGTGGAACTGCTGCAGGGGATGGGGATCGTCCCCCCCCCCTCAGAGCAGGCACGGAGGGGAACCTGTCACCCATCAATAGGTCCAGGCCGTGATGTGTAAAGAGCTCAATTTGGAGTATCGAGAATGACTACGTCAGCTTGAGGGCTGAGTGACGCTATTAGAGGGTGAGCCTGC
>NC_056730.1:450643815-450913815 GCF_019279795.1 Protopterus annectens
CACCCGCATTACACCTCAAGCAACACATAGCCCTTCTAAACCCACACCACCAACACCCACACATGGCAACATTAAATCCACATATGCACAGGCCCTTAACTGTAACCTGCCCAAGCAACAAGGACTTCCTAAGCTGAAATGCAAACAAACACCAATCACAACCAAAGTGTCACATAGCTCACAACACCAGTGTGCCAACCTGCAACAGCCCCTAAGGCAAGACAACATACCTAACACTATAGTCATAGATGACTCTATAGTCAGGCACACTGATGTCCCACTCACCAGGCTGAACAAGGAGAAAATTACAGTCAGCTGCCTGTCAGGTGCCAGGATCCACCACATAACGCATGCACTCAAGTCACTCCACAACAAGTACAAATATGACTCTGTCATTGTCCATGTTGGAGTGAATAACTTGAGATGTACCTCCCTGGACTACATGAAAAGAGACATGGAAGAGCTCTCAGGTCATGTGGCCCAGGCAGGTACGACGCTAGCCCTGACTAGCATCCTGCCTTCGCCCAGAATGATACCACAATATAAGGACAAAATGATCGACTTCAACAATTGGCTAAGCTTCTGGTGTCGTTCAAAGGGGATCCAGTATCTGTCTGCCTGGGATGACATAATCGACAGACCATGATGCTTTGCCAGAGATGGTCTGCACCTCTCGCCCCTGGGATTCAGGTTACTGACTAAGGCTCTTGCCACCCCTATAGTGCCTTTTTTAGGCAAAGTTCAAAGGACAAAACCACCACCATAACAGGTACAAGCATGCAAATTCTGAAGGTAATGCTACTCAATGCTAGAAGTCTAAACCTCAAAATGTACTCTCTCGAGGCAGTCCTAAAAATGGAGCACATCGATATCTGTGCAGTAACTGAGACCTGGTTCAAGGCTCCAGAGAGCACCCCTGCAATACCAGGCTACAACTCTTACCACACTTTTCGGCCACCAAACCAGGACCGAAACACTAAAGGTGGAGGAGTGTCTATATTCACAAAGGATATTCACACCACCGGGCTAGTTGCCCAACACAATGCATCTGAAATTCTCCAGGTGCAACTAGCACTAGGTAAGACTGCAATCCAAATTGCAGCTGGCTACAGACTCCCCCCCCCCCCATGCCGCAAGATTCTCACTACACCTTTCTAAATATACTGGAAAATATTAAGATACAACCAAACACTCTAATACTGGGTGATTTCAACTACCCTGCCATTAGCTGGGAAAACTACTTGTGTACCAACACCTTTGCCCAACGGTTCTTGGAATTCATAAATTCCAATGCCCTGGATCAACTAATCCATAGTCCCACCAAGAACTCCAATATCCTAGACTTGGTCATTACCAACACGGGAAATCGATGCTCCACACCTATGGTCACCCCCTCGTTGGTCAGATCTGACCATAAGCTAATCACCCTTAACATCCACATCCTACCCCCACCCCCCAATAAGGAAACCTCCATAAAAAACTTCTCCAAAGCCAACTTCATGCTACTCAAGTCAGAAGTGACAAACTTCATGATATCCATGCAGATGGGAACTGAAAGTTTGACTGCTGAATCCTACACTAAGGCACTGTACGAACACATCCACTCATGCATGAATCATGCCATCCCAAATAGAACCAAGATGCTCTCCTCCAAAAAAGGAAGCCAATCTGGTAGTCCCCTGCCATAAACAAACTTTACAACAAAAGGAAGAAACTCTTGCAGAAAAGAGGAAAATCCCAGGATGCAAAAAACTCCCTTACCAGCCTCAGTAAGAAGCTGAGATCCCTCATAAAATCCTCCAAAGCTAGTTATGAAAATAAAATTGCCAAAGATTCCAAAGACAACCACACAGCATTCTATAACTATGTCAAGAATCTAAATGGCAATGCTCAGATCTGCTCTGAGCTACAACAGAATGGCATTAAATATACTGATTCCAAGGATATTGCCAGTATCCTAGCAGATCAATTCAGTGCCAACTTCACCCCCCTCTCACCCCCTAAATGGCCCATCTCAATACCAGAAGATTGCCAAATTCCGGTAATAACAGCCACACAAGTAAAAAAACGCACTCTCCAAAGCTAAGAATACAACATCCATGGGATCAGATGATATCCTGGGCTGTGTATTACATGAACTACAAAATGAACTGGCACCTCACCTAAGTGTCATGTTTAAGGATAGCCTCACATCAGGCTTCATGCCCACTGAGTGGCACACAGCTACAGTTATCCCACTCCACAAGGGGGGATCCACCTTGGATCCCGGGAACTACAGCCCCAAAAGTCTGATGAGCCTGATCTGCAAGGCCATGGAGCGTATTATCATGGAACTTATAAACAAAGACATTGGCAACCTTCAAACACTGGACCCCACCCAGTATGGGTTCATGAAGGGCCGATCTTGTCTCCTGAACCTGATTGACTTCTTTGAATCAGTCTCTATAGCTGCGGATGAGGGTAAGGCAGTCCACACAGCCTATCTGGATCTCGCTAAGGCCTTTGACACCATCCTCCACTCTGGAATCATAGATAGACTTACTAAGCTGGGCATTAATTCCTACATCACGCAATGGGTTGCCAACTGACTTACTGACAGAACTCACACTGTAAAAGTAGCCGACTCCAAATCCGGCTGCAGACATGTGACAAGTGGAGTACCTTAGGGTTCAGTCCAGGGACCGCTCATGTTTGGCATCTACTTCTCTGAAGTACAGGCCAACACTAAGGGACTCTGGCTAACAAAGTTCACAGATGACTGCAAACTGGGAGCCATTATTAAATCCCCAAATGATGTGGATACTCTACAAAAGGGCCTTACAGAAACAGATGCTTGGTGCCAGAGCCATGGGCTCAAACTCAATGCCAAGAAATGTATAGTTATCCTCTTTGGGAAAAAACATGTACACGTGAATTACCACATAGGTGGCAGTACACTAAATACCGAAAGTGTGATAAGAGATTTAGGGACACAGGTGGACAGTGGTCTCACCTTAGATAACCACATCGCCACAACAGTCAGAAAATCCTTCTATGTGGCACACCTCATCACTAAGGGCTTTTCATCCAGAAAAAAGGAGGTCATTGTCCCACTATACTCATCCCTCATTAGACCCAGTATAGAATACAACACCCCGTTTGGTATGTACCTCTGAAGAAATCTGCAACAACTGGAAAGGCCACAGAAATACCTCACTAAAAGAATCACAGGCCTAAAGCAGATGTCCTATGCTGACCGCCTTAAAAAACTCCAGCTATACTCTGTCGCATATCGTCTACTGAGAGGCGATCTCTGCTTAACATACAAGACCATGTCAAACCCAGAGCTGTTGGACATGCTACACTTAAAGAAATCCCAATCCCTCTGAGCCACACACTCCAGTGATCTAAACCTAGTCATCACAATAAACAAAACATGCTGGAGGGATAGTTTCTGGACCCAGAGACTCCCCATACTCTGGAATAGACTGCCCATACATGTCAAGCAGAGTGCCTCTTTGGCCCTCTTCAAAAGGAACCTTGACGATTGGATGGGAAAAAGGAAATTCACCCCGGGGATCACGTCAGTCACTCTGCTAGACAAGGGTCCAGGGAATTAAATAGTGTGGGAAGAAATAGCCAGGGAATTGTTATGGCTAGGCTTGTATAGGCCCTAGGGCCAATAGCCTAGTACCAACCTATAAACCTATGAACCTATAATTCAGTCAAATAAAATAAGTCTGTAACTTTAATGACTGTCATGATTTTTATCTCCAATTTTATTAGGGCAGAGCAACATTCTTGGCTAAAATCTGGAACCTCCCTAAAATCTGGGAAATTTGGGAGGTACAGTGTGTGTGTGTGTGTGTGTGTGTGTGTGTGTGTGTGTGTGTGTGTGTGTGTGTGTGTGTGTGTGGTGGAGGCATGTAAATGTGTGAGCATGTATGTGTGTGTGTGTGTGTGTTTGTGTGTGTGTGTGCATGTTTGCACATGTATGTGTAAAACACATGCAGCTGAAAATAAAATTTTATACTGTGTGTGAAGATACTGAAGGCAGGAAAAGAAGCCCACACATCTGCTTGTTCATCTCATTTAAGAATTCTGCCTCCTTAATGGATGGAAAACAAAACAGCAGAGGTAATATGCCTTAGACAAAACATCCCACTAATGACTTGGATATTCTTTGTCAACAGCTGTTTTAACACATTCATTTCAAGCAAGACCAAGTTGCAAAGCACTGACATGATAGCAAATCTTCATGAAATGCATTTTACAGCTCTTTCTCTGCTATTAAATACTATAGCATTGCTGGTGGGATGAGAATCACAACCTGGCAAGTCGATGGGAAGAATAAAATGAAGAGAAAGTATAATTGTGGAATGTCACCTACTGGGCCTTTGCCTGGGAAACCCTAAAGAGAGCAAATTACATGTTCAGACAGGATTTCAGTTCAAAGGGAATTCTAATGGGAGGCAGAGAACAGGAAAGGTAAGTGAGAATAACAGTGTGGTACACAGAGAACATAATGTATATGGATTATTGATCCTTCAAAGGGGATTTTGTTATCCTAGTAAAAGCCCAGAGAGGAATGTGAGAATGAGGAAGTGTGCATAACAAAGAAAATTAAATGAGATAAGTTAGTGACAATAGAAGGAATGTAGTTGAAGACACAAACAATGATGAGATAACAGTATGGAACCGAGAGGATGAGACAGAAAAATGCGGGAATACAAGATTTTCTGTGGCAATGTAGAGGGGTTGGATTCTACAGTGCAGCAAGATTTTCCATGCTTCAGGTTTTTTTCAGTGTAAAAACTGAAATTTAAGTAGACATCTAAGTGTAGTAATTTTGTTTACCATGTGTCAATCAATACATGTGGAACATCTTGTGAACCAGTGCATTTGTAAGCTGTACAGAAAGTTATGTGTTTCATTATTGTTAAAGCTTTTATTTATTTATTTATTTATTGGCATTTGATTACCAGGAATGTCCACTGGGCCATGGAGAGCCCATTTTCGGTGGAGGCCAGGGGAGAAAAGCTCCAAGGTATACATGAGTGAAAACATAATAGATGCTAAGACAATACACCATAATTACATATAATTAATTTGCTTGAGATTTATACAGAGTAAAACAAACAGGTGCAGAATGATTATAATTACTGATGGATAGGTACAATATTTACAACAATGGAAAATTGGTTTGAGTAACTGCTCTAGGTACAAAAGTATTTCTCAGAGTGAGTGACCTACAATTAGTTACATTTTAACATATACATTCTCCATTTATGAGATTAAGGTAAGTGTGTGTCTGAATATATTATTTATTTATTATTTAACATTTGTTGACTGGGAAAGTCCAACTAGGACAAAGCCTATTTTCAGTGGGGACCTGGGGAGAAATATTCCAGATGCATGTCTTTGAAATGTGGGAGGAAACCTACACAAATGCAGGAGGACATGCAAACTCTTCACAGATAACCACTGCGCTCTCCATATATGTGCTTGTGTGCATATTTGTGCAAGTGTATGCATGTGTTCACGTGTGTGTGTGTGTGTGTGTGTGTGTGTGTGTGTGTGTGTGTGTGTGTGTGTGTGTGTGTGTGTGTGTGTGTGTGTGTGTCTATGTGTGTCTGTGTGTGTGTGTAATAAAAGAGTATGCTTTGAGGCATAGTAGTATTTTTGGTACCCCAGTATATGCAGTTGCAAGTTGTACTAACCCCCATTTGTCCCCCCAACATTACAAATGTTATCAAAATGTAATGCTGTCTTGGGAGATTTAATGAATTATTGTGTCTACCTTTGTGATATATATGTGTGCCTGATGTATGTATGTGCATTAAATTTACTCATTTTTAACAGTCCACAATACAAAATAAGCATTTGCTCAGAACAAAATCCAAACAATTACCACATAACAATGCTTGATGCTATTATGAAATGGTCAGCACTTGTTCACATATTCAGCTATTTCCACATATGAAGTTTTATTGAGCTGACGGCCCCACAAATACCCACTGATGAAAAGGGGCTCATTGTAACACTCACTCTGATGGCAGTTAAGGGATGCTTGGCACAGCGAACCCCTTCATTTCTGTACTTGTTGAACAACTTGCAGATCCTACAAATTCACCCCTATTCTTATGTGTAATAATAGTGTCTTTTTTCACTGTAGTATGTGCATTATCTTATTATATTCAAAACTCCTAAAATCAAATCCTGTAATTGTATATGCCATCAACTTTATATTGTATTAAGTGAAACACTTCTCACGTTCACTTACCTTGTTTGAAAACTAAGCTATGCTACTCTAAATTAACATCTACAGGTCTTAGTCAGCTTTTTCACTTCTGTTTTTTTTATTCTTTCTTATTTCAATGTGCTCTTATTCCTTCTTATCTCAAAGGGTTTATTACGATCACTTGTGTTTTTGAATGTATCTCAGTTCACTGGATAATGTATACTATATATAACTACTGCTAAATGTAACTTCTGTGAATTAAGTATGACAACAATTTTATAATGTATTGAGATACACTTTCTATTGTACACCTACTGTGATACATTTTTTTTATTTTTATGATCTTGTACTGTTAATAATGAAGCTTTTCTCCCTGTGCCTCCTCTGAAAATGGGCAGCCTTCCCAGTCAGACTTTCCCCGTAAACAAATGTAAAATAAATAAAATGAATAAACTCAACAACTTATTTCGTCAGCCTTTGTAAGAACTATCCTAAGTCTGTCTTGGCAGTTTTAATTCCTTCACCTTTCCTAAGGCATAATTGCGTAGGTGAACTGATCACTTTAGGACAGTTTTCAGATATGAACCACATGGAAAACATAGCACATAAGAATATAATACAATCAAATGAAGGTATGTGAGTGCAA
The DNA here is from genome assembly GCF_019279795.1 of Protopterus annectens. Lineage (NCBI taxonomy): Eukaryota > Metazoa > Chordata > Ceratodontiformes > Protopteridae > Protopterus > Protopterus annectens. The sequence continues at coordinate 450,650,682 of NC_056730.1, forward strand.
GCATACAATAATAAGGGAGAAGCAAATTAAATATGTATAAAGTAACAAGTATATAGTGAAAGAAAATAAACATTTAATAAACTGAATTAGCAATAAAAGTGATTTCAGGGAGTATTTTTAATATCTCAGAATATGCAGTTGCAAGTCTGACTGACCACTCCCCCCCCCAGCATTACAGCTCTTGGCAAAAGTGAATGCTGCCTTAGGGAAATTAATTAATTATAGTAACTGCTTATTCATTGATACCAGACTGTGTGAATTATGGCAGTTAATAAAAGTGGCCCAGAAGGAATGAATTGCTAGTTATTAATATTTATGGGACCAGTAAAGTGTTTCTAAGGCAGTTGTTGCTCCCGTAAACCTTCTTTTGATGAATAGGATAATGGGACTCACTGGAGGAGTCTGTGTTTTGGCATGGCTACCATGTACACCCTCACAGAACCCCTTCATGAAGAATATCAGAAGGGTGCAAACTCAAGGAATAAATGCAAAAAATTAATAATATGGGTAGTTACTAGGCATGTAGTCCAGGCACATCAAGAAGCCTAAGCTCAAATTAAATTCCCAATTGCCCCAAAGCACTGCCTGGTTAAGTGACTTGCGTAAGGTTGCACGGTTGGGCAAAAGAAGGGATTCAAACACTGTAATGCAGGAAATAGCTTGCTAATAGCACAAAGGCTTAGTACTCTGTATTAACTGCCAGTCTATACATTTAAAAAACTTACCTGTGAACCAAGTTGCAGGAAAATTCTTCTAAGGGGGATTGCCCCAACTAATCTCCAAGCCGTAAATACTGCTACTTTCCTAAGCAGAATGAATAGGTGCAAATGCTTCAATGTATAAATACTTTTTGATATAACAATGCATTTTTATTGACTATATACACCAGTATAAAAATGGCAGTTTTTTAAATGCCAGGTTACAAAATGCTATATTTTTAAACAGCTGTTATAAATTATTGTGCTGCATTTTTCATACATGGAAGAGACTTTAAGTTTTAAATACTCACAAAAAATTACATAATGGCATTCGAGACACTTTCATGTTATCACTAGTGATATTTAATTGGTTCATGTGAGAAGGATCAGAACATATACATCTACTGGGGTTACGCATCTCTGTATTTACTTTGTGCAACATGGCACAACTTAACGTTGAGCAAGGGTACTGGGAGACATTAGACCCCTTGCAAACACCGCACATTGTAATGTAAAACAGTGGTATGTTTTTATTCTGTAATAAGTTAAACAGTGCAGGAGTTACAGTACTTAGATTAGGAATTTTTACAGTACCCATCTGGAATGTGGTGACACTAAAGGTAAAAGAGGATATAAAGTAATGTTTCATTGTGCTTAATTTGTTATGCATTTTTTTTACTAGCAGCATAACAGCTGTTTCTGGCTTTTCGCAGTGCACTAATCTCCTTCATTACTTTGGTTTCTGAGTCACAGTACACAAGTCTTGTCATTTGGGCAGTCAACCACAGAATACGCACCCACATCTGTCTAAATAAACATGGGGTAGAGTATTCTGAATGAAGGCACTATTTTTTCTCCATCATTTTATATGATAAGATGAATTATATGCTGACAAGCAAAGTTATTTTACCAAAACAATTGTAAAGCAACTCCATGTTTGCAATACTTATGAGTGTGTGATCCTTCTACTTCTTCAGGAAACAAACTATAATCATTAAACATTCTTTCTGTGTGGAAAACACTTACCTGATATCTCTACTGAGCTTGACTGCTTAAGGTAAACAATATGGTGTTTTGCAAGAGTGGAGCTTAATGACCACAGTTATTGCCCTTATTTAATATCCTGTGTAGTTTCTTGTTCTTTTTTTTTCATATAGGTTAGGAAATGGGCATATTCACAGGTTTTCAGATTCTGTGACAGTGTGCCTATCACAATCCATGAAAAAGGCAATTAACCTTTCATAGCTATAGCAAAACTACATAAACAGTAAAGGAATTGTGAGATGAGACATTACTGAGGTTTGCATTGTTTGCTCATTTTTACTGAAACAGACTACCACACACACACACACACACACACACACACACACACACACACACACACACACACACACACACACACACACACACACACACACACACACTCTTGCAGACATACTAATGCTTTGTGAATATATACATTTACAAGTTATTATCATTTTGCCTTTAGTTAATTGCGCATGGAAAAGTACTAAAAAATAGCATTTAAATGCACTAAGTGATACTGAAGCTTATGACTGGACCCTCAATCATAATCAACTTATTATGTTCTCAAGACATCAATGTCAAGAAATTCATCTTGAGAACAGAGCAAAGAGAGCAAAGCAAACTTCAAGAGATGAATTTTGACATCAAAGTCAAGAACAGAGAGCACATAAGTAACTATTTTCAGAGACATCCTAATACAGCTCTTTGTAATGCATGGAGCTTTATCTGTTTGATGAATTGCCAGTTACAAAAAAAAAAGTAGGACTGCAAAATATTTTACAAGTTTATAAGCTGTAAAACACTTACAGCCACTATACAGGCAACAACCACAAACAAAGTGCCTGTCTGATAAACAAATGACTTTGCTACATTTTTTGTGAGAGTGAAGTGTATATCTTTAAAATCTGTGAAATTATTTTGGATGCTGTCTTGTGATGGCTTGAAAGCTGTTTAACAAAACTTTTATAAGCATCTTTTTTTTCACATCGGAAAGGTGCTGAACAGGGTTGTCTTTTTTCCCCAAATCAGAGTATAATTGTGGTGCTCTGTGTACTGCAAGGATCTTTCAGGACTCAAGCCCCCAAAAGGCTGGATTCATGATGGTAGTGGGGGAAAGGAGGAAAGGTTTTGCAGGCAGAGGAGGGAATAATGGAAGTGTATTAGAAATTATGGCATACTTCAATAACTTGCACTATAGATGCCAGGGATTGGGGCATGGAATTAAAGGAATCAAAGAATGATTTCATTCTTTCCCGTCCTGTTTTTTCATGGAAAATATTGGCAAGGAGGTAATTGCAAAAACAAGTCTAGATTAAAGAACATGTTTTGCCATGAGAGGAATGACTTATGATTAGAGCTGGAAGTCTAACCTATACAGCATGATTTTATTCTTTGGTACCAGACCCTATCTGCAAACAACTATCCTTTAAATGCATGCCATAGATTATCACTAGATGTTTTGTGTTGTATTTTCCCTAATGACAATGCACTTCAAAAGGTAGAAAGCTTTCCTTTGATTTTATATAGGTAATTAGTGGGCTAATGACTCCTGGAAGCCTTTTTATACTTAGCAATGTCTCCCAAAGGTGAAAATCAAACCCTGTACCTTACATTTGTAAAGCAAATACCTTAACCATTATGCCAACCACAAATGAAAGAGATTAAAACATCTGTTTCAGGTATACTTGGACTAAGAATCATAATATTAGCATGCAGCAGGAAAAAAAAGCCACATATCAAAGCACATTACTAAGATAAAGCAAATAGTACCTAATAACATTAGCACACCTAACAGAGTTGACTGATATTGCAGAGTGTGCAGTGAAACAGGAACAGGAATGCTTACAATATGTACTCCAGGAGATATAAACTCTGACAGAGGAGTGGATGCATTAAACTGTGTGTGTGTGTGTGTGTGTGTGTGTGTGTGTGTGTGTGTGTGTGTGTGTGTGTGTGTGTGTGTGTGTAAATTTGCATTTTTTGCATGGCTTCTGCAGAGGACTGTTCACCATTTATACCCATATTTTTGTTGTTGTTTTCAGCACTGTCTGTATACTACCTATATCCTGCTTCAGACTAGTTCTCTAGAACTGTAAATAGTACTCCAGGTGAGGCTTTTCCTTAGTATATATCTACATATGGGTCTAGGACATTTCACTGAATGCACATTTCACTGAAAGTCAAATTAGTGCGCACTTTTCACTGAAAGCTCAATTCACTGAAGCACATTTCACTGAAAGTTATATATGGCCTTTTCCCAGTATAGTGCGACTCTGTAGTTAGTATATATCATAAGGGGGGTGTGGGGGGCATAGCCCCCCACATATTTTAAATATTTTGAACTATATACATGGATACTTGCAATTCCAATATATTACTCTTTTCCAAACATAATATATACTTAAAATATGTGGGGGGCTATGTCCTACCCCCCCCCCCAATGTGGGGGGCAATGCCCCCCACATCCCCCCTTACTATATATACTAACTCCAGGGTCGCACTACAGTGGGGAAAAGGCCATATATAGCTTTCAGTGAAATGTGTTTCAGTGAATTGAGTTTTCAGTGAAATGTGCATTCATTGAAATGTCCTAGACCCATATATATATTACATTTGTTGACCGGGATATCCGACTGGATACATGTCCATTTTCAGAGGAGGCAGGGGGAGAAAAGCTCCAAGATAATAATTCACATTGAACATTTAGTAAATGCTAGTTTCAAGCAGATTACAGTCATAAGCAATAACAGCATTTAGCACATATAGCACTAACTTATTATAAAACACTTTACAAAACATAACATTATTTTCAAAGTTAAATAAACATAACATTACATTCAGGTTTAAGACACACTGAGCAGCAGTTATACAATTGACCCTTCCTGAAATGGAGTGGTAGAAAAAAGTTATATATATATATATATATATATATATATATATATATATATATATATATATATAAACTATGTTTATATAGCAATTTGTTGTTTTTAATGGGATGCCTCTTCCTGTGCATACCACAACTGCACCTGCCTTCTCTGCTGCTCTGTTGCACCTTTAGATAATCTGGTGAGTACTCTCAGGTGCCCTTTTTCTTTAGCTCTGTTGCACCTTTAGATAATCTGGTGAGTACTCTCAGGTGCCCTTTTTCTTTAGCTCTGTTGCACCTTTAGATAATCTGGTGAGTACTCTCAGGTACCCTTTTTCTTTAGCTCTGTTGCACCTTTAGACAATCTGGTGAGTACTCTCAGGTGCCCTTTTTCTTTAGCTCTGTTGCACCTTTAGACAATCTGGTGAGTACTCTCAGGTGCCCTTTTTCTTTAGCTCTGTTGCACCTTTAGACAATCTGGTGAGTACTCTCAGGTGCCCTTTTTCTTTAGCTCTGTTACACCTTTAGATAATCTGGTCAGAGTACTCTCAGGTGACCTTTTGCTTTAGCTGTCACTACTAATTTATCTCTGCTAGCTGTGTGCCCATTTAATAAAAACTACTGCCTCCATATCTATCTATCTTCTTTCGGCTTTTCCTGGTTAGGGGGTCACCACAGCAGAATAAAAGCCCAGATGCATTATTTTTCACTGAGTTGCACATGCAGTATCTAGACCAGTCTGCCAAAACTGACAAGTTCCTTTGTATCCTTTCTACACTTTCTTAAGTATCAGCTACATTGCAAGGAGCTAAAACACTGAAAAATAATGCCTGAAACACAGTAGAAAGAACAAATAAATGAAGTGTTTTTTGCAGGGGGATAATTCTCTCCTCCATGAAGTTATATATATCAATGTGAAGAAGGGAGAAATCACCCAAATCAAGTGAATCATTGCCAGTGGACACTTAGAAATTGTACCCGTAATGATTCCCTATGGGAGACAGATTGACATTGTGCTCTTTGGCTTTCTTTCTTTTTTTTTTGGCCAGGCTACTGATGTTCTATGAATTTCACCTCAACTCCCCACAGAGGAGCCCTTGTAACCATCTTTTAATCTTAATAGAACCCATTTCTATATCCTTCTGTATATCTTGTGCATTACCTAAACATCTTGCGATCCATTCCAAGGGTATCTAATTTGTTCGCTAACTTTTTATGTGGTAATCTGTTAAATGCCTTACTGCTTTCTGAGCTTACTACACAGGTAATGCAGTCAAAGAACTCTGTTAGATTTGTCTGGCCTGACCTTCCAGGTGTGAAGTCACACTGCTGTGGGTTTATATATAGTAAAATGATTTGAGGCAGTCACCAAAGCTGTGGATGAGGGTAAAGTGGTTCACACAGCCTATCTTGACCTCGCCACGGCTTTCGACACCATCCCCCATTCTGGAATTATAGCTAAACTGACTAAACTATGTATAAATTCCTACGTCACAAGATGGGTTGCCAACTAGCTCACCGACAGAACCCACACTGTAAAAGTTGCAGACTCCAAATCGGACCACAGAGTTCCATCCTGGGACCTCTCCTATTTGGTATCTACTTCTCTGAAGTACAGGCTAACACAGAAGGCCTCTGGCTAACGATGTTCACAGATGACTGCAAACTAGGAGCCATAGTCAAGTCCCCAAATGATGTGGACATCCTACAGAAGGGCCTCACTGAGACAGATACCTGATGTCAGAGCCATGGCCTCAAGCTCAATGCCAAAAAGTGCATTGTCATCCCCTTTGGTAAAAACTCTGTACCCATGAACTACTACATAGGCAGCAATCTACTTAACACTGAATGTGTGATAAAAGACCTTGGGACCCAGGTGGACAGTAGTCTCTCCTTTGATAGTCACATTGCCATAGTAGTCAGGAAGTCCTTCTATGTGGCGCACCTCATCATAAAAGTGTTCTCATCCAGGAAAAAAGAGGTCATTGTTCCCTTTTACTCGACAATCATTAGACCCATTATAGAGTACAACGCCCCTTTTGGAATGTACCTCACAAGACATCTGCAGCAGCTGGAAAGGCCACAGAAGTACCACACAAAGAGGATTACTGGCCTCAAACTAATGCCCTACAATGACCACCTCAAAAAACTCTAGCTTCACTCTGTAGCATATCGCCTACTCTGAGGTGATCTCTGCCTAACATATAAAGCTATGTCAAACCCAGAGCTGTTGGACATGCTACACCTAAAGAAATCCCAATCCCTCTGAGCTACACGCTCTAGGGACCTAAACTTTGTCACCACAATAAACAGAACATGCTGGAGGGATAGATTTCTGTCCCAGAGACTTTTTATATTCTGGAACAAGCTACCTTCTATGTCAAGCAAAGTTCTTCATTAGCACTCCAAGAAAAATCTGATGAGTGGATGGGAAATAGGAAATCCACCCTGGGGATCACTTTTGTGTCTCTGCCCGACAGTCACACAGGAAAATAACTTTCTTGGGTGTAGTAAGCCATGGAACCTTGCTGGCTAGGCTTACGTAGGCCCTTGGGCCAATAGCATAGTACCTACCTATGAACCTATGATGCCCTTTATAATTGATTCTTTGAGTTTATCTACAACTGAATTCAAAATCAGAAGATAACATTTTTATCCTCTCTCTTGTTTCCATTACTGTGAAGGGGAATCATGTCTCTCTTTTCTAGTATTCAGTTCAGAAACCCTGTCCTCATCTCATGATTTCTAGAAATGTTTGTTAAAAAGAGTAATTCAGGTATAACCAGTTCTTCTCATTTCTGTAGTAATTTCATGGTGAATTCTCTCAAACCCAGTTCCTTGTCTGTTTTTTAGGATTTGAAGTTCCTTCATAACCACTTCCTTAGGGAAGGGGCTGGAATCAACCCAGCTTTCTTGTTTTTTTCTAATAAATGGATATAATATTCCCAATTTCCTCATCCATAAATGTGAAGTTTTCATTTAATAAACTTCTTTTCAACATACTTTTCTACTTGTGTCCGTCCAATTCTTAAATTTTCTTTTTTGCTACATTTTTGTCTTTCTTTTGCTCTATTATACATGTACAGAATGTATGACTATCTTTCTTCTTTGAAACTGCTTTATATTCACCTGTTTAGGCCTTTGAGTTTCTGATTACTTCCCTGTTTCTTTTTGCCTTCATTGGTGTTGTAGTCTCTCCTTCTGTGTTTCTTTATATTAGCTACTGACATATGTTTTCCCTTATCTTTGATGGCACATTGTTTGAGAATCAGAGTGTTTTTACTCTTATTTGTACATTTCTTTCACACAAAGGTTTTACTTCTCTGCTAGTAGCTTTATATGCATCCTCTTTGGTCATCCAGATAATTTTTTTGCTAGAGTTTTCCTGTGAAATGGTCACATTTGTCAAAATCTGCTCTCCTGAAATGCAGAATACTGATGCCTGCTTTGCATAATTCTGAATTTAGGTTAATTCTGAACCATATTGTTTAGTGATCACTCATTTCCAAATGGCTACTATTCCAGATGTGAGATTCTCTCTACCTCTGCACGTAAAAACACAAAGTCTAAAATGACTCATTATGTGTAACCTCTAGTACTGGCTGCTTCTGCCTGACGCTTACCTCTTGTAGAAGATCAAGTCTCTTTCTGTTTTAAGATGTGACTGCAATCAAGGGGTTCCAATGTGCATTTGGCATATGAAAGCCACCCCCCCTGAGTAATAGCGCTCCTTCTTTCTGCCATCCCAACAATATGTTCTACTATTTTCATATATTTTGAACAATGATGATGACTAGTTCCATCTATCTGTATGATATAGTCTGCCTGTGACCCACAAATCTTGTTGGATTTCCTTTTAATATGATTTCTTCCTTTATATGTATAGGGCAATACCTCTCCCCTTGTTTTATCTATGTCTTTCATATACTGTGTTTTCTGATAGCTTTACGTCATGTTCATGGTTTTCTGAGTTTGTTTTCCTTACACTGTGTCAAAGTGACAAGATCAGGAAGCTATGTGCCTAATAATGATGCTAATTAACCTATGATTATCTTAATTTATTTTAACCTTTTACCTCATGCATATTGATAATGTGTATGTCTGCCCCCCCCCTTACTATTGAGTTCCTTACAATGTTTATAAATTACATAATTTGGGGAGAGAGGCTAGATTTTCACTACCACTTTTTTAAGCCTAAGGCTCTTCTCTTGGGTGGTTTAATTTCTGCTGATGAAGAACTAAAACTCATCCCCTTAGGATTCCATTTACGTTCCCAAACAGATGTAAATTATTAGCCCATTTTGGACCTACAGCCCTATAGTCCCCCAGCGATACCAAGGCCATTTGCTGAAAACTTGTTGCTATGCCAAGTGCTGACGGACATGGTGCTGTATATCATAGCCAAACCCATGATACTGAAAAATAGCATATTTAAAAATGTTTGTCTGCATGCTGTTTACCTAAGGCAATTAAATACTTTTATAAACTCTGCCTGCATGGTTCCAGTACATTTCCAGAGTGTCATTTGCCCTCAGGTGGACACTGGGATTTAGTTCCATTTCTTGTGTAGATACTCCTGTAATCCTAACAATTTACTCTGTGTCTCTTTGCAGGCATGGCACAAGGAAAGCCATATTGCCACCTTTCCCCTTGTTCTGCTCAGCTAACAATGTGATCTCCAATCAATAGTCATATCCTTTTACTCTTTGGTCTCTTGCCTCTGTTCTTTGGGACACCTACACTGTATAAAGTCTTTAGTTAATTATATAATTTTACTGTTCACTGTCATGTACCAGTTAATTATATCCTTTTACTGTTCACTGTCATGTACCAGTTAATTATATCATTTTACTGTTCACTGTCATGTACCAGTTAATTATATCATTTTACTGTTCACTGTCATGTACCAGTTAATTATATCATTTTACTGTTCACTGTCATGTACCAGTTAATTATATCATTTTACTGTTCACTGTCATGTACCAGTTAATTATATAATTTTACTTTTCACTGTCATGTGCTGGGGTGCCTTCTGTGTGGAGTCTGCATGTCCTCCCTGTGGTCACGTGGGTTTCCTCCGGGTACTCCGATTTCCTCCCACATCCCAAAGACATGCACTAGGTGGATTGGACACTCCAAATTGGCCCTAGATGTGAGTGTGTGCATGTGTGTGCCTTCTGTGGAAAGTTGGGCACTGGGCTGGCAACCCGACACCATAAAACGCCACTGCCAATCATGAGTGGACAGATGATCCACTGTGGCGACCCCTAACCGGGAAAAGCCGAAAGAAGAAGAAGAAGTAGAAGACTAGTCACTGTCATGTACCAGTTAATGATATCATTTTACTGTTCACTGTCATGTACCAGTTAATTATATGATTTTACTGGTCACTGTCATGTACCAGTTAATTATATCATTTTACTGTTCACTGTCATGTACCAGTTAATTATATCATTTTACTGTTCACTGTCATGTACCAGTTAATGATATCATTTTACTGTTCACTGTCATGTACCAGTTAATGATATCATTTTACTGTTCACTGTCATGTACCAGTTAATAATATCATTTTACTGTTCACTGTCATGTACCAGTTAATGATATAATTTTACTGTTCACTGTCATATACCAGTTAATGATATCATTTTACTGCTCACTGTGATATACCAGTTAATGATATAATTTTACTGTTCACTGTCATGTACCAGTTAATGATATAATTTTACTGTTCACTGTCATGTACCAGTTAATGATATAATTTTACTGTACACTGTCATGTACCAGTTAATGATATCATTTTACTGTTCACTGTCATGTACCAGTTAATGATATAATTTTACTGTTCACTGTCATGTACCAGTTAATGATATCATTTTACTGTTCACTGTCATGTACCAGTTAATGATATCATTTTACTGTTCACTGTCATGTACCAGTTAATGATATCATTTTTCTGTTCACTGTCTTGTACCAGTTAATTATATTATTTTACTATTCACTGTCATGTACCACTTGTCTTAGCTACTGCTATATTTACTGAGATCTTAGATGAACAGTATGAACTGCCGAACCATTTGCATACTATTGCTACTTATCATGCAGTTTATTGGTTTAATTACAAACCATCAATATTTACTGTAAATATTTCACTACTACTTAATTTTCTGTTGCTGATCTGGTACACCAGTTATAGATGAGAGGTCAGTTGACCAGTCCACCTACACAGCTAACTAATTCCAATAAATAAATAAATAAATAAGTATATAAGTAAGTAAATAAATAAATACACACATGCATACATACATACATACATAAAAATAAAAATAAATGTCTACAGAGAAGTACTTAGCATTACCCGAAATATTCACTACTGTAACCTTTGTAGTGGAATGTGTGTGTCAAGGCAAAATAAAAACTATAAAAAGGTACATTTAAAAAGGTACCTTGTGGTTCCCCCATCTTTATCATTCCAGAGTCCACTGTGATCAAACTTCTACTGCTTCATGATAATTTCTGGAGTATTTGTGCTGATGGTGGCAGATTTTATTACTCCTAGTTGGGAGATGATTCTCTGAATCTTGCCAACTTGCCCAGAAGTACTATATCCTCTTCGAGCCCAAAGAACTGCCTGCAGATAGGGCAATATTACATCCTTAAAAATGTCTCCTGAAAGATCTCTGTTTCCCAGCCTCTACACTGACCAGCTCATATCATATATTGACTTTACTGTTCCACACTTATCGTTGTAGCCCCTGCTGACTTTGACTCAGGCTTCTTTTGGACTTACATTGGGAATTTAGTTGTTGTTCATAGGTAAACCTGAAATATTGATTGCCAAAGATGGAGTCTACTACTGACACTATTAAGATTGCTTTTTTTGCTTGCCTATATCCTCTATCAACAGGCTTTACAACAAACAGAAGAAACTGTTGTCCAAGGGTAAAATGGAACATATTCCAAATTGGAAAAACTCCCTCCTTAGCCTCAACAAGCAAATTAGATCACTAGTGAAAGCCTCCAAAGCCGATTATGAACTGAAACTAGCCTCTGAAACTTAGGGAAACCACAAAGCTTTTTTTTATATCAGGAACCTCCATGGCAAAGCCCAGATTTGTTCCGAATTACTACTTAACAGTGTCACTTACACTGATCCTGTTGACTTGGCCAACCTGCTAGCAGATAAGTTTAGTGCAAACTTCACCCCCATGTCCCCCCTCCAAAGGCCCTTTTGACATCCCTGATACCTGTCCTGTATCTCACATCTTCATAGATCAAGTGTTAAAGGCCCTATCCAAGACAAAGAACACAGCTTCCATGGGACCTGATAGTATTCCAGGCTGTATTCTGTACCATCTCTAGCAATAACTGGCTTCACCATTGAGCACCCTATTCAACCACATCCTAAGTACAGGCTTTATTCCAGCAGAGTGGAGAACTGCTATTGTCATCCCCTTGCACAAAGGTGGTGCTACTGCTGACCCTGGAAACAATCAGCCCATTAGCTTGACAACTCTGATTTGTAAAGCCATGGAGCATATTATTATGGATCTCATAAACAAGGACATAGGCAATCTCCAAGCACTTGACCCCACCCAGTTCGGATTTGTCAAGGGCAGATCTTGCTTGTTGAACCTGGTTGACTTCTTTGAGACTGTCATCAAGGCCCTGGGTGAGGGAAAGTCAGTGCATACAGCTTACTTTGACCTGGCCAAGGCCTTTGACAGAATCGCCTACTCAGACATCATTGAAAAGCTAACACAGCTTGGCATAAATCCCTATCTCATCAGGTGGGTTGCTAACTGGCTCACTGACAGGACCCTCAATATCAAAATAGGTTTCTCCACTTCCGATAGCAGACCTGTCACTAGTGGATTTCCCCAGAGATCTGTCCTGGGACCCCTACTGTTTAGCATCTACTTCTCAGAGGTCCAGGCAAAGACAAAAGGCCTGTGGCTGACCAAGTTTGCAGATGACTGTAAGTTGGCTGCTGTCATTGACTCCCCAAATGATGTTAACATATTGAAAGAGGGTCTCTCAGCAACTAATGAATGGTGCCAAAGTCATGGCCTTAAGCTAAATGCAAAAAAATTTATCATCATACCATCCAGCAAAAACATGGCCCCTACTGATTACCACATCAATGGCAACACCCTAAGCACACCACGTGTAATGACAGACCTGGGCACTCAGGTTGCTAACAACCTCACATTTGACCATCATGTTGCGGCACTGGTCAGAAAAACCTTTTACTTGGTTTATCTCATAAGTAAAGGGATTGCATCCAGAAAAAAGGAGGTTATTACCTCTCTATACTCCTCCCTCATTAGACCAATAATTGAGTATAACACCCCATTTGGGATGTACCTCTTCAAACATCTGCACCAACTGAAAAGGCCACTGAAATACCTCACACAGAGAATCTATGGCCTCCAACACCTGTCATATGCGGACAGGCTCAAATCACTATCACTCTATTTAGTATCATACAGATTGCTCAGGGGTGATCTGTGTCTCACCTACAAGGCAGTTTCGGACCTTGCCCTACTAGACAACTTATCCATAAGTCTAACTCCTCACGCATTACCCACTTGAAAGACCTGAATCTTATACAGTATGCAACATCAACAAAACCTGCTGGACAGACAGGTTTGTCTCCCAGAGGTTGCCCATTTCTGGAATAGACTTCCCATACATGTCAAACAAAGCACCTCGCTGACCATCTTCAAGCGCAACCTTTATGAGTGGATGGGAAATCACAAATTTGTCCCAGGGGTTTCACCTGTATCCCTTATTGACAGGGGCAACAGGTGCTGACTGAGGTTTCTTTTTGGGGATAAACTCTTGGCTAGGCTTCTAAGGGCCCGAGGGTCATTAGCCTAGTAACCTCCTATGATCCTATGATCCTGCAATATTGTATCATGAACTTGTTCTACTCTGTAAATAAATGTCTGATGTCCATCTGAACATGTGATTCCTCTTATGATGAGCAGGATTACTATCGCAACAAACTTAGTAACTTCAAGCTTGTGAACAATTTTTATTTGACCCAATGACTCAGAGCTGTAATCTTTCATTGTCATTGTTAGTAATATTATTAGATGGGTGGTCTTGCAGCCTGTCTATAGGTTTTGTTCCCTTGCTATTTTATTGTGGGGACTGCTTGTGAATTCTAGGATTATTACCACCCTTGTTTGTGCTTATCTTGGATGGTGTCTTGCCCAGATTTTAAGCCTTTGGGAGGAAATTGGCTAGGCTTAGAATGGCCTATTAAGAAAGCTAGCTTAGTAATTAGCTATGGGGGTCAGAAGTTGGCATAATGGTTAAGTTACCTTGCAAACACAAGGTGCAGGGTTTAATTCTCACATAGGGTAAATAGCTACTGTAAGCTTAAAATGGCCCAAAAGTGAAGCTAGTTTAGTACTAACTTATGAGCTGGCAATCATATTATTTTCCTGCATTGCTCTGAGGCTTCCTAGCAGTGGATTCAGATTTATTTATCCATTTTTTTTGTATCATGTGATTTTTTTTTTGTTGGGGCTGTTGAACAGTTTCTGTGAACTTGTTAGTTTCATTGTCTGCAAATTTCCTAGATTGTTTTATATTTTTTCATTGCATAATTCTATATTACTGTTTAGAATTTATGATTTTTATTTTATTTTATGTATACATACTCACCTTAATGTCTTTCTGTATTTGGAGTATAGTTATTAGTTATTTATTTATTTGACATTTGTTTACCAGGATACTCTGTCTAGGTATATACCCATTTTCAGTATATGAACAGGGAGAAAAGCTCCAGGTATAGATCACATTTCACACTGTAATACATAGAGAATTTACATTTGTAACAGTTATACAAGATAACATCTGAAACAGTAGTACACAGAGTCAAATATTTACAAAAGTACAGATAAACTGGGTACATAGTCAAATATTTACATAATTATGAGGCAACATGGTAGGTGTGATAGAATGAAGTAAGCTGTTGACGTGGGAGCCTAAGACTATTATGGGGATATTTAGTTTTAGAAATACTAGTGAGGATAGACATGATGTCTAAGTATTGTGAGAAGAGAGTTATACTGAATGCGATGAAATAATAGGATTGTGCTAGATAAAGCTTGGCTAAGTATGTATTAGAGACAGATGGATGTTGTGATATAGAGTTTTCATCGAAGTATGAAGCAGAGGGACAAGGTTTTTATATGTATATATTAGAGTTTAAGGAGAGTTGCAAGAATTATGAAGAAAACAGAATGTTTATAGAGACACTATGGGAGATGTGATATGAATGTTTTCATGCATAAGGGGTTGAAAGTAGATTTGAGCTTGAAGTAGGACAGTAGATGGTTATTCTGGTTTATCTGGCTGAAATAATATTTCAAATTGTAATATTCCAATTATTTGTTGTGCATATCTATATTTATGTGCCTAATCTGATTTTGTTAAAGCTGCTTAGGAAATATGCAGAGAAATAAAAGTAAAGTTGATGCAGCAGTCCTATTAGCTTCTTAATTAGTACTGGGCTTGTGTACTACCCATATATATTTCCATGTGTACGTAAGAACATGTAACTGTTGCTTTTGTAGTACAGCTTCTGCAAGCACAGTATGCGTATATGTACATTATTTTTACTTATTTTATTCATGATGTTTTATTTTATCCTAACCAAGGTGGCTAGAATCTCCATAGCCATTTCCCAGCTAATTTCCACCCTACTCTATGCATTCCCCATACTTACCAACCTTAAGCAGACAGACCTACACAAGCTGGATGTTTGTTACAACAAAATTGCTAAATTTGCCACTGAAACCTTCTACTGCAGCCATCATTGTATCTCTCTTAAAGAACTAAACTGGCTAGAACTCCCACAATTCCTTCACTTTAATCAACTCACCCTCGCTCATAAATTTATTAACCACCCCCTTAACATCCCTTCCCTTCAAACCCTTCTCCAACCCTATCATTCCACTAGGCTCCTAAGATCATGCAACGAAAAATCAACTCACTGTTATCAAACCCAAAAACTCAGCAAGAGAAGCCATATTTTCATGTACCATATCTAACCTTTGGAACAATCTTCTACCCTCTATAACTACTCTACCTTCCAGCAGCCTTTTCAAGACTGCGCTCAAATTCCACTTAAATTTGCACTGGCTTTGTCCTTGTTTTAATCCAGACTAACACCCCCACCCTTACCTCCCCCACATCTAGACTCTTAACCCAACTATACTACTGCCACTACTAACCACAGTCAGAAATAGCTAGTTGTCTTTACATACTTTAACATCTTGTCTGACAACTTTGTTACTAATATAAACGACAATAAACTATCTTAACTTGCAACATTTACTGTATATACTGCTGATAATCAATATCTTGTTATTGTATTAAAGCCAACAACCTGCAATGTTGTTTACTATTGCTGCAACTTTGTATCTCTATTTATCATGTACATGATGTGGAGCTTTTCTTCCCGGGCATCCGATTAAAAAGGACCTGCGTCCAGTCGGAATTTCCCGGTAAACAAATGTAAATAAAAATAAATATATCAAATAAATTAAAATTTTGCAACCATTTATTACACATATTTATTCAAGGTGAATACTAGCGGAGTATGAAGCTTTAAATGCAGGACTTGGCTTCATGACTTGTTTTCAATTAAGGGTGGGGTTTTGGTTATAAAAGCCTAGCTGCTCTAAATGCAATGGTTCTGATGTCTTTTACTTGTAAGACAAAAGCGCTAAACCTGTTTGTTTTTTGCAACAGCAGTTTGTTTTTAAACAAGCAACCATTTTTTGTCTGACTTGTATCAGTATATGAATACTGCTGGTAATGTGAGAGGTTGGTTATTAGTAACTTTAGATGTGAAGAACCTCTTTACCACCATCCCCAATGACTTTGAGATTGAAGCCATCAGGAATGTACTCACTGTAAAAAGTGATTACAACAATGACCTTGTTATGCTTGTTTGTACCTTGTTAGAGTTACTTTTAGAAAAAAAGAAGTTATGTCCTTACCATAACGTTCCATGTGAGTTGCTCATCTCGCCTTATTGTTCTTACACGTGGGTTGGAGCCGATCCCTCGGCTCCAAATCGGCCGCTTTTCAAGCTCAGACTCTCAGAGAAGCTCGAGACCTAGTGTATATCCCATGATGCTCTACTGTGAATCCCCAGATCTAGTATGCTGCAACCAAGACAGCTTACAAACAGAATAAGACTATGGAGTCTACCTACTTAGGTAACTATAAAAATAGAAGTAAACTAGAAGAGTAGGAATGTATAAAACAGACTGATAACTGAACCAATCCTCCAAGGCAACCATCTCACTCGACTGGAGGGGGAAGGTGGGTGGGAATGTAAGAACAAAAAGGTGAGATGAACAACTCACATGGAACGTTATGGTAAGGACATAACTTCTTTATGTGAAGTTGTTCTATCTCGCCGTTTTGTTCTTACATGTGGGTAGCGTCCCAAGCACCCTAATCCTGGGTGGCTCACGGGAGAACATTCCTGAGCACAGTGGAATCAAACGTAGCCCTGTCCCTGGAGGTCCTATCCACTTTGTAATGAGTGATAAACGTGTGAGGTTTTGACCACGTGGCAGCTGCACAGATGGTATCTAAAGGCAAGTGAGCGGCATGAGCCAATGATGCAGAAACAGCTCATGTAGAATGGGCTTTGACGTTGGTTTCTAATGGTTGATTAGTGGAAGCATAAATGAATCTGATGCAGTCAGAGAGCCACTTGGACAGTGTGGTTTTTGACACTGCGAAACCTTTCTTATTCTCTGCATAAGAGATGAAGAGTTAATCCAATTGTCTGAAATCCTTTGTTCTATCCAGATAGAACCTCAGTTGTCTATGTACATCAAGCTTGTGTAACATATATTCAAGTTTGTTGGTATGGTGTTTGAAGAAGGTTGGGAGCTCAATGGACTGATTTAAGTTATTTTCTGAAGAGATCTTGGGAAGAAAGGTAGGATTAGTCCTGAGGGATACCCTATCAGGGTGAAATATCAAGTATGGGGGTTTGGAGGACAAGGCTAGAAGTTCGGAGACCCTACGTGCAGATGTAATGGCTACCAGGAATAAAGTTTTCCAAGACAAAAATTTTAAATGACAAGATGAAGCAGGTTCAAAGGGCACGAGCATCAGTTGGGATAAAACCAGATTCAAATTCCAGGGGTAGACAAGATGCCTAATAGGTGGCCTGAGATGGTGGGTTCCTTTTACGAATGCTTTACATAGTCTATGCGACATGATGTTAGAGCCGTTAAAGCTTACATGGAAGTTTGAGATAGCAGCCAATTGAACTCTAATGGTGGCAGCTGCCGCGCCATCATGGAACAAGGAAGACAAGAACTCTAAGATGGTATGAACAGGTGCTACATAAGGGTCAGTGCCATGTTGAGAATCCCAGTGAACAAATCGTTTCCATTTGCTATTATATAGTTTCCTGGTGGATAGTTTATGAGAGGAAACTATAATATGTTGGACCGCAGAAGACAAATCTTGTGACCTGGCTAATGTGGGAATCGGAGCAGCCAAGCTGTCAGTTTTAGGGAAGTGAGGGAGGGATGGAAAACTCCCGACGAATGAGTCAGAAGATCTGGCACTGGGTCCAGGATCCATGGTTCTTCCACTTGATACTTCCGCAGGAAGGGAAACCAAATCTGTCGAGGCCAAGACGGGGCTATCAAAATCACAGTCCTTCCCAGACTTTTGGCTTTTTGCATGAATTTGGGAATTAGAGGTATTAGCGGAAAGGCATATAGGAGGCCCGGGGGCCAATCGTGTATGAGCGCATCCCTGGGTTCGTTCCCTGGTGGGGGATAAAGGGCAAAGTAGCTGCTGCATTTGGCATTCATTAGAGATGCAAATAGGTCACAGCAAGGCTGGCCCCATCTGCGGAAAATGTTTTCTGCCACCTGTTGTTTGAGAGACCACTCATGGGGCAACAGCATGGCTCTGCTTAGTTTGTCCGCTATCACGTTGGATGACCCCTGGATGTGAATTGCTATCAGAAAGCGTCTGGTGGATACAGCCCATTGCCAAATTCTTAGGGCCTCCCGGCATAAAGGGTATGATCTGGTTCCCCCTTGTTTGTTGATGTACCAGACAACTGACATGTTGCCCGTCTGGATAGCAATTGTGCCTGGAGGAAGAGAGTCGTGAAAGTGTTGCAATGCTAGGAACACCGCTCTCAGCTCTAGGACATTTATATGCAAGTGTGTTTCCATGATTAACCAAGTGCCTTGGACCATCTTTCCCTGAAATAGCCCCCCCCCACCCTATCAGGGAAGCATCCGTGGTCACTGTGGCTGAGGGTTGGGGAAGAACGAAGGGACGTCCGATTATCACTTGGTCGCTGTTCAACCACCAACTTAGATCCTTCTTGCAAAGATTGGTTAACCAGATCTCTTGTGACATGGGCAGTTGTTGGTAAGACCATTGCGCGAAGAGTAACCACTGGAGTATTCGCATGTGCATGTGGCCTAATGGAACTGCTATCAATGTGGCTGCCATTGTGCCTAAAAGCTGTAGTATCTGGGACGCTGGAGCTTTGTTGCGGGCTAAGAGACTGGATAATTGATTTTTTAGAGTTACGATTCTTGACTGGGGCAACCTGATCCTTGCATTGACGGTGTCCAGTTCTGCCCCATAAATGTAATATTCCGCGAGGGCAATAACGCAGATTTTTCGAAGTTTAGGGTTATGCCCAACTGGGAACAAAGGTCTATGGTGTAGTCTCTTGCTTGGATTATTTGATGCCTGGAGGTGGCGGTGAGGAGCCAGTCATCCAGATATGGAAACACCCGGAATCCCAACCGTCTCAGGTGAGCCGTGACCACTGCCATACATTTGGTGAACACCCTGGGGGCTGTGGTGAGACCAAAGGGCAGGGTTCTGAATTGGTAATGACTGTCCCCCAGCCGGAA
Organism: Protopterus annectens; assembly: GCF_019279795.1. Taxonomy (NCBI): domain Eukaryota; kingdom Metazoa; phylum Chordata; order Ceratodontiformes; family Protopteridae; genus Protopterus; species Protopterus annectens. The sequence continues at coordinate 450,670,217 of NC_056730.1, forward strand.
ACGCAGGTGATCTCTGGATGATCTGTCCATTTTGATGTCGTAGTAAGCATCCTTGAGATCTATAGAGCACATCCAATCGCCCATTGCTAAGAACGGGAGAATCGACTGCAGCGTGACCATCTGGAACTTTTCCTTCTTGATGAAGGTGTTGAGTTTGCTGAGGTCTAGTATGGGCCTCCAGTCCTCTGTTTTCTTTGGAACTAAAAAGAACCTTGAATATGTTCTGGATCCTATTTAGTCCACTGGGACTGGCTGGATGACTCTTTTGTCTAGCAGGTTTTGGATTTTTATGGCCGCTAGTTTTCTCAGACTGGGTGGAACGTCTGGGATCCTTGTACCTATGGGTGGGGGTTTTGTAAAGGGAATGTAATAACCTCTGGTAATGATGCTTTTTACCCAAGAATCCATTGTAATGTTTAGCCAGGTGTTTGGGTATAAAGCCAAGCGACCCCCGACTGCCTCCAGAGTAGGACAGCCGGGCTTCCTTTCAGGAACGCTGATAGGGCTTACCAGAGAACTGATCCCTGTTGCCCTGGTTCTGTGGACCGCCTCTGCCGTTTGGATGGCGTCTTCCATTTTTGCCCCCTCCTCTGCCTCTAGAGGGGGTATCAGTAGGTGTGTTTTGGAAAGCTCCTTGAGGTTTTCGGAACCACATTTTTCCACTTCACTGCCCTTTGGGATACGGTCTAGTTGGAGTGGAAAAACGGACTCCTACAGCAGACAGAGTCTTCCCTTCTTATTCACACCTAGTAAGTGTCTCCTTAACTTTAGGTCCGAACAAGGCGGACCCGTCGAATGGGGTACTGACAAAGGAAGACTTAAAGGCTTCCGCAAAGGAGCAAAGGCGCATCCAGGACTGTCTCCGAAGAGCTATCGCTGAGCCTGCTGCCCTACTCGATCCATCGGCAGCATACGAAATGAGATGCATGGATGAGTTTACTATTGAATTAAGGGTGTTGAGTTGTGCAGTCACCTTTTCAGAGACTGCATCAGCTGTGTTACCCTGGAGAGTATCTCCCAGCTCTTTTAGGAGATCTTGTTGAAGGCGGGTAAAATGTGTCAGGTAGTTGAGCGACCTCATGGAAAATGCCGCAGAGCTAAATATGCATTTCCCATATCTGTCCATTGTCCTAGAATCCCTATTAGGAGGATGGACAGCAGAAGAGGTTTCCGACATCTCTTTCTTGGTGGCTGCCGCCACCACCATGGCATCAACTGGGACTCCCTTTGTAAGAAAAGCCTTGTCAGTGGGAGAAGTAATAAATTTGTTGGGCCTCCGAGGGACCGGTTCCACTGAGTCAGGGGACTCCCATGCCCTTCGAGCAACCAGCTCCATCAGTTCATTGAAGGGAAGAGTAACCCAGGAGGTGGGTGGTTGAGATCCAAAGGCCTTCAGAAGAACCGACCCATCCTCAGAAGGGGCAAGGGACTGCCAATCACCCCTCTGCCTTAAGATTTCCAATATGTCTGCGAATGAGACATCCTCTGAGGGGGATCAGTGGGAGCATCCGGTGAAGTCCCTAGAGAGGAGGGGCCACCCAATGGGGATACCTGAGGCCCTGGATCTCGACGCTTTGTGGGGATCTGCGAGGAAGAGGTAGAACGAGGCCCCTTAGGGGGAGGGGAGGACAGATCCAAGGAGGTAGTGGTCTTGGCAGCCATGACCTTCCTCATGGCATCAAAAGCACCAGAATCCTGGTCTGAGAAGTCAGTCTCCCCGGATCAAGACCCTCCACTCCAATCCAGAGGACAGAGCTGAGGCCACCTGCCCCAAAGCCCCGAGTGGAAGAGTCAGAACCGAAGTATCGGTTCGACTCTCCACCCCGGAGCCAGCGAGGGAGTGTCGGCCTCGAGATTCCCGGTCAGGACCGAGGAGATCAAGGTCGATGGAGCCGAGGGAGGTGGATCAAACCTCAGCTCCAAGGGTTCTACCAATATCGGTTCCATCTGCCAAGGCTCCGAATGCTCAATTGGCTTCGGAGGAGGAGGTGGAGAAGCCATGGTAGGGATATCAGGCTTCGAAGCCGAATGGCTCAAAGCAGATAGCATTTTGGCTAGGGCCGGGTTCTCTAAAAGCCTCTTAACCACTCGGTCCAGATCCACATTGGAAAGCCTCAAAGAATGCGTCTAGGGATACCGAAAAACTACTAAAAATCAAAAGAAAAACGAGTTGAATGGTAGGAGAAAGCTGAAATAAGCAAATACGAATAACGTAATGCTAAAGCAACTAAAAACTTTAATATGGTAAGCGCTTTCAGTGGTAAAAATATTCCACCTTCTTGGTAAAAATATTCCACCTTCTCTGGTAAAAATATTCCACCTTCTTCTGGTAAAAATATTTTGAAGAAGGTGGAATATTTTTACCACTGAAAGCGCTTACCATATTAAAGTTTTCAGTTGCCTTAGCATTACGTTATTCATATTTGCTTATTTCGGCTTTCTCCTACCATTCAACTCATTTTTCTTTTGATTTTTAATGTGTCTAGGGATGTGTCGAAGGAGCCGAAGATGGAACCGATTGAAGAATTGGAGACTGAGGAGTCTCCAATATCACTTCCACAACTGGGCCCCAAGGTAAGGACTCGATACATGGCTCCAAGGACTGTGGAGCTCATGCACGGACCATACCTGAGGAACTCGGAGCCAAAGACCTGGGCTCCGAGGATCCTTTGGAAGACTTCGACCCCTTTGAAGCCCTGGAAGAGGTGTCAGCCTTATCTAAAGTAGCCTGAAAATCAGGCTTCAGGAGTCCTCTGTCTGCCAGTTTCTTTCGCCTTTCCAGGAGAACCCTGGTGCTAAAGGAATGGCAGATAGAGCACACCTCTTGTAGGTGTACAGAGACTAAACAGTACACGCAGGTGGAGTAGTTGTCTGTAACAGACATTTTTTGACCGCACTCACACCTTTTAAATCCTGATTTCTGTTTTTCTGACATCTTTTAACTCTAACACTAAGTAACACAAACAAGTTCTAAGATGTATGTAAAAATATATATATATATATCTAAACACAGTACTAAATCACACTAGATATATTTATAAGGTCTAACTATCTAATAAAACTGTTTACTAAACTGTTTACTAGACTACCACACTATATATATATGTAAGAAACACGACACACACTAGCTGACAGAGCCCTGTCACGCCCAATAAAGAAGGCTTAAGTCCTGAAAAAGAACTACTTAGAAGTCCTAGCAATTAAGCTAAACTAGAATCCACACTGAGATATATAATACTCAAACAATTAGAAGAGAAATACTAATAATAATAGAAAATTTAAGTCACTGGCCCTAGCCATGAGCTGTTGATCCGTTGCAGCGGCAAACTAGATCTGGGGCTTCATAGTAGAGCATCATGGGATATACACTAGGTCTCGAGCTTCTCTGAGAGTCTGAGCTTGAAAAGCGGCCGATTCAGAGCCGAGGGATTGGATCCGACCCACGTGTAAGAACAAAACGGCGAGATAGCCAACTTCACATCAATGTTTTTACTTTTGGCAGTGACGTATATTAACAAATATGGAGCGTCTCTATGGGCACCCCCTGTGCAAATTCACATGATAACCTTGTTACTGGGAAGATACATGTGTTTTAAATAACAATCTCTAAAAAGAGTATACAAGGTTTTATTGTCATTTTGTGGGCATCTTCCTTTTATGGTCAGGTAATGAATTATTACTACAACAATTTGTTGCATACTTAGTAATTACTACACATTTTTTAAATTTTACAATGAAAGCCTCCCATTATAGTGTTGGTTTCTTGGATGGACGCTGTAGATGTTATTAATACTGGATTACACCATAAGGAATGTTGGAAGAATAGCTTGCTATCCTATGGGAGTATGCATCCTAGGCATATTTTTCCCAAAATTGTTAAAAGCCAAATTTCAGAGCCTCTAGGTTATATACAAGGGAGGATGACCTCATTAAAACCATGGAGTCACTTAGTGAACAATTTTTAGCCAGAGACTATGATAAAAGATGTGTAGATGGTATTAAACAGGATGTACTAAACAATAGATATACAACAGCTAAACCATTTTATTCAAGTGATCACAATAAATCATTAATTGTTCATTCACGGGAGGCATTTGCCAACCATAAATTGAGGTTTGTCACTAAGTTCACTAATGATATGGATTCTATATGTGACATCATACGTAAGAATCGACAGCTTTTGACTATTGATAAGAAGACAGCTGACATTGTAGGGTATATACCTAGTTTTACCTTTAAGAACTGCAATCATCTCAAAAATTTTCCTTGTAACCTGAGAAAGTTGTATTTCTCCCAAATGGGTAAGCTAGGTACATATAGATGTATATACATATGTATATACATATACATATGATGTCACATATAGAATCCATATCATTAGTGAACTTAGTGACAAACCTCAATTTATGGTTGGCAAATGCCTCCCGTGAATGAACAACTAATGATTTCTTGTGATCACTTGAATAATCCATGTTGGATTTGCAGAGCTTGCCCTGTAATATCGAAGCAACAGATTTTTCAACACCCACGTTTTAATTTTACTTTTAAACCTAATCGATATGCAGATTGTCAAACAGCACATGTTGTCTATTTAGCCACCTGTGATGCATATGCTTGTTTTTATGTGGGAAAAACTGTCATGAAGTTCAAAGAAAGAATTATGAGACTTTTGAATGAGATTAAAACTAGGAACATGAAGAATGCACTGGCCAAACACATAAATGAAATTAACGGGCATAAATTTTCCTTTAAGGTCTTACAGTGTGTGTGCAGGAAAATATTAGGGGAGGTGATTTAAATAATCGTACTGAAAGGGCTGAACTACAATGGATATTAAGGTTACAGCCAGATAAATATCCAGGTATAAATGCCAATGTGTGTATAAAAACCAGCAAAGAAGGACTCAGATTTCCAGAGAGGCATCCACTTCAAGAACAGTTTCAATTTATTAAAATTATACCAACTTCTTTAAGCGCTCAAATTAAAATACACTTTTCGTCGCTGTACCATTACGCAACTTCCTCAGAAGACACCCTCAAAGGGAGTAAGCTGAGTTCCTAATCTGATTGGTTATTTTTTTTTATGTTTTTCTGTGAGTGGTAGATGGTTATCTTTAAAAGAATGGTGTTAATATTTTTATGAATGGATCTGATGAAGCATAATTTACATGAAAGCACTTATCCGTGTTATTGTTTTTAATAAAGTGTATGCTTTTAGTCGTGGTAGCCCTGCTGGTTTTTAGTGTATTCTGTGTTAACTATGTGAAACTACTTCTTTGTATTAAATACTGAAATCAACATTTTTTAATTAGTTACTTATTGATTAATTTATCTATCTATCTATCTATCTATCTATCTATATATCTATCTATCTATTTATCTATCTATCCATTTATTTATTCTTTTTTATTTATTCTTTGTTAAGTAGGTAAACCCACTAAGCACAAATGCCTCTGTTTAGAGGCAACACAAGTGCACTATTTGGTAGATTGCCTTTCTTACAGGCACACAGTGGGCAAATGGACAATGAAGGACTCAAACCTAGAGCCAATGGATGCAGCTTTTTAGCAGTAGTTTACTACATGTGATCAATGACTAATTAATTGTGTTATAACTGCCAAATTGTCCTATTTTTACTTTTCTCTTTAGATGATCTTGAAGAACTGTATGCACTGTGAGATTGATGTGAGACCATTACTTTTTATGCATTTGATGCAGTCATATGCTTGTTTTCAGTCCAAAAGGTTTTTGCTGTTTTTTCCAACTGAAAAAAAATAATTCCAATTTTGACATACAGAGTCATTGTCATGGTATTAATCTTCCAAAACTTTACTTCCAGTTTAAAGCATAATGTCTTTATAATGTGGGAGGAAACTGGAGGAAACCCATACGAATGCAGGGTGGACATGCAGACTCCACACAGAAGGCACCCCAGCTGGGAATCGAACTGGATAACCTCTTGCTGTGAAGTGACAACGCTACAGCTACACCACTGTGCTGTCCCACATTTATTTATCTAATGTTTGTTAATTGGGTAAGTTGAGTAGTCTAAGGATCCTTTCCAGCCATGACCTGGGCCAAGGTGGCCAAAACAAGATACATATATCAAAAACATAAGAAATAATGAAGTACACTGCAGTAAAAGTGGTAATGCAATAGCAGATGTAACAACATTTGTTATGCACAGAAGAAATGTTTAAATCTTAAAACTTAGCACTTAGTGTAAAAGATGCATACTAATAAATGCCCAAACATACTGCAGAGTGACAAAATCAGGAGAGTTTGTTTGCAATACCATAGGCATGCGACAAGTACACAAAAATCAGACACTTTCTTAATCTAAAATATTTGTCAGAGGTGCGGTATTCTTCCCCCTTAAAACATAGAGATGATTGGGAAGAGATGGGAAAGGGATTCCTAAGATTTTAAGATAAGGGGGAAGGATACAAAAGGGTTAATATGAAAATAGAATAAAGGTATATAGAGCAGGGCACTAGGGGAGGTACTTGGCCATACTATTTAGAAAAAAATGGAACTAGCCTGGCAGTTGCGCTTGAATGCTGCATGTTTGCCAGACTTAAATGATAACATTTCCATTAGTAGTTTGCTAAAAATAAAAGCACTAGGTAGAGACTAATGGAAATACACCTTTCAACTATTTAGTTATTTTTTAACTATTATTTATTTAGCTGGTATTTATTAGGTTTGTATATTGTTGTATTATATGAGATAAGTTTTATGTTTACATATTTAAGCATCAGCTTCTTAGACTATCGGAGAAGGCGGTGGTGTTCTAGTATATATTTTGATTGCCCGAATTTCTTCCCATTTAGTTGTCTCACTGTATTAAAAATATATATTTTAAAAAAAAAGTTTTAACCTATGTAATACGAGTATTTAAACCATATGTTGCACATTTTCATGACAGTTGCTAAATTCTGTCATATAAGAGTTTAGGGCATGTTTTTACAAAGCTGCCAATACTTTGCTAATACGGAACCTAATTTAGAATTCCATGTTTATTTTGCATTTGTTTATCCTTTGTTGGGAGTTGCATGATTATACATGAACAATTATTGTTGTTTATATTTATTAGAGTACTGCCAATATATATTAGTTATTTATTTATTATTTATTATTATTTTATGCATGCGATTTGCACTTGTATATGGTTTTTAGCTCAATGTTTTTTTTAGATACACTGTTTCTTTAATTAGAACTTTGTGCATTGCCAGGAAGATACACTGTTTCTTTAAATAGAAATTTGTGCTCTGCCAGGAAGTGATGTCATTTGGGAGGGAGATTTTCAGTGTTTTTAGTATTTAAACTCTGCTTTAATGTTCAGTTCTTGTTTGATAAAGTCTCCTGAATTGTATAATTGGAGACGAAAGCGCTTATTATTTTACGTTGGTGAATACTGATCATCGTTTTTATTCTAATAAAGGACTGTTTTTACCATTCTGTATTGGTATATACTTACTAGTGGACTCCATTCCATTTTTTGGATTTACTTGTTGGTTTCTTTTCTATCAAGTATTAGTTTATGTTTTGGCCTATTTAGAAGACAGCCTGGGATGTCATTTGGTCCCATAGAGGCCATGTTCTTTGCCTTGGACAGGGATTTGAGGACCTGTTCTTCAGATATGTAAAGTGGGGGGAAGTTTGGGAGAGGGGTTGTTGTAAGTTAGGAGGGGATAAGGGAGTGAAAATTTCCCCAAACCTATCTGCTAACAGGTTCACTATCTCTGTGGGGTCAGTGTGTGTGATACTGTTGACCACCAGTTCTGCAAATGCTTGGGTCCTACCCTTTAGGCTACATAGATGAGTTTCTTTAGTTAGAAAATGAGAGATCTTGTAAGAGAGTCTGAGTTGTGCCAAAACTTTATGGACTTGAGATTTAATGTGTTTATGAAAGGAGAGATTTTGGTCAAAAAGAAGGCCTAAATATCTTTGTTCAGACATGAGAGGTAGAAGACAGCCTATGGGGTCTGTAATGGTAATATTATATGGGTGATTAAGTGTTTAATGAGTACCCAATGTCACCAGGAGGCTTTTTTATTTTGTTTTTATGGAACCAGTTTCGGATAGCTAGGAGTCACCCTGAATTTCTTTTTTGTAGATAGGAAGCACACTTATTTCTTTTAAGGAGACACTGTCATCAGCATAGAAGATGCAGATGGTGCGAGGGAAATCTCAGCAAACAGCATTAAGAAAAAGCAAAAAGAGAAATAGACTCAGTACACGTTTTTGAGGAACAACTTTGTTATGGGAACTGAGATACTGATCTTATTAAGTTAAAGAAGAGTAAAGGTGCAGATGGACAGGTAATTTTTGAACTAGTGCAGGATTTCATTAGAGAAACCTGTCTAACTAAGCTTGTGAAGTAGAAGGAAATTGCATACGAAGAAGAAAGACATCACTCAGTCTTCTTTATTCAAGAACAACTTTTAATATTAAATCTAAATGTATCCATATTCTTTATATGTGTGTGAGTAGAACTTATCTTCCTTCTGTCAGTCATTGTTTTGCATATGTTACTTATTTATTTATTTGCCTTTATTTACAGTGAACGTTCGACTGGGTACAATGTACATTTTCAGCGGGAGGCATAGGGAGAAAAGCTAAAAAAAATAAGGAAATGTACAATATAAAAAGTTTAAACACCCCCTAAAGAAAGGCACATAAAATACTGAGATTCATTAAAATGCAATAAACAGGAAATATCACGCAAATATATAAATGTGGCAAGTTTTAAGACATTACATTGATGTACCTTCAAAACATCACTGGAGCAGGAAATTATTACTATAAATATAACAGCATCACTAAGCAGTGGGAGTTAAAAGTAATAGGATATGTACCTATATTCCTACTGATAAGTGAAAAGGAAAGCATACATTTCTCATGACAGGAGTGTAATAAGAACACCTGCAAATCTAACTATGGTTTAGGTATAGTTTGTGGTTGGTCTTAAAGATGAGGAGGTTGTTTATTTGTCTGATAGTAAAAGAAGTGATTTCCCATAGTTTAGCTATGCTTACTGAGTATAAGGAATCCTCACATGAGTTGCTGGATTGGGGGGGGGTCTATTATGTGTTGATAATTTGATCAAAGGTTCCTTTTGGGGTTATACCATTTTATTGTATGGCTCAAACAAAGACATGTTCAAAAAAGGAAAGAAGTGTTATGGAAGTCTGTCATTCAAAGATTAAGTGCATGTGTACCATACATGAGAAATCTTAGTGCATATAGATGGTCATCAATTGTAGAGGAGTACACTATTAAATACATTTAAAATTCATTTTAAGATAACTTTGCCACAAGTGATTTGGCTTTTGGAACACATGATATTTCATTTTTCAGAGTACTGTTCTCCTACTACTCAAAATGAAGGTTTTATAACTAACCATGTGCAGTCAGATTCCTCATTTATCAGCATGTATGGCTGAGCAAACTTAAAGATGTACTCAAGGGACTGCAAATCATTCTACGTATAAACACATAGCATAGTCCAATTAACAAGAGAAAATATTTGGAGTGTGCGTCCTGTCCAGAAGAAAATATTTTTGTAAGACTGTTGCTGATGGTCTGTTGTTTGAGCAAAATATAATTGTATTTCCAATATTCCAGTTCTACATTATCCACAGCAAACAGTGCATTTCGATATGGATGTTTATTCAATACACAAAATAACCATTTTCTGTTACTTTTCTGCAGTAAAATGTAATCCTGTGTATTTGCCAGATGTATTTCCCTGTTTCATGTTAGTAATTTGCAGGGAGTGCCATGGAACATTAAAGAAACATTATTACATGCTAGTTACCAGCGACAACTGCAAAACATCTGCCAAAACAGGCCACACGTGTAAGCTGTATGGGATTAAACACAGTACAACTTGTAAGAAAACACTAATTGGAAAAGGATGTGGCTTTGATTTTTCTTGCTGAGTGCAGTGAATTAATTCAGAGTCATAAAATGAGAGGCCCCGTGTTCCTGAAGCATTCAAAAGGAGCTCTGTTGCTCTTTGTAATGGTGTTAGTTTCAGTAGTAAATTATTCCCAAATGGGGTGCTACATTATATGAATACCAATCAAAAAGTAACTATTTGTATATTTTTGCTGCACCAGAGGCCATTTACCAAAATGTGTGGATGTGTGGTATTTTTTACTTAACTTAAATACTCCCATCTCTTTATCTTACTTGGGGAATGGAGTTTTAAAGAAATGTTGAAAATTGATTTAAATTCATATTACCATGTTATATACCGAAACTTCATATCCTGTGCGTATCCACATATCCCTTTTTCCTGTTGTAAACCTCTCTCAGTTTAGTGGAACTAGAGATTACATTTTAAAATGACAATTCCAATAGCTGAGCTCTTTAACTCTCATATTCTATTCTATTCTATGTATTTAATGTATTATGAAGACTATGTGACTTGAATGAAGTGTTAATATCTTATTAAGTAATTTCTTCTTTGAATACAGTCACATTGGTGATATAAAGTCTGTCACTAGCTTAAAAAAGCAAACCTGAATACTAGTATCATGTTCAACAACCTCCAAAAAGAAGTACTTTGTTTATTAAGTGTGTGTGTGTGTGTGTGTGTGTGTGTGTGTGTGTGTGTGTGTGTGTGTGTGTGCGTGTGTGTGTGTGTGCGTGTGTGTGTGTGTGTGTGTGTGTGTGTGTGTGTGTGTGTGTGTGTGTGTGTCTGTGTGTGTGTATGTGTGTGTAATTTAAGGGATTAGAAATTTCCTTTCGGATGCAGTCACAGATATTTTTGGTATCTGTATTCAAAGACAGAGATCTGCAGCTGTATTCCTCTGACATTCAGAACAAATTTCTTTGTAAACCAGAGACCCAATAAAAACAATAAAAGAATACCAGTCCAAGTAACTCTATTGGCATCATGATCAGTAGTCCCTGATTGCACATTACAGATGCCTCACAAAACAGAATCATAAATGTTCACTGAGAATTCTTGAAGGTGAGAAAGGTTCAGTTCATTTTTTATGATGTTATCTATACAGAAGCAGTATTAGGAAAAGCAAGTAATCCATGACTCATCAGAGGAAAATACCTTATATTATCTGAGAAAAAAAAAGTAGACAGCTACATTTAGCATTTTCCTTCTTTAGGACTTATAAAAATAGTTAAAACTGTTGCCTCACATCACATAACCTAATTCCCAGGTTAGGTTCTTGGTTGGAATGCTTTTATATTGTGTTTGTGTGTCTTTCTTGTGTAGATGCAGGTTTTCACTGGAGTCCCCAGTTTGTTCCCTCATCACACAGATGTGACAAAAGGTGAACTGGCGATTCTATGAACTGTGTGTGCAGCGTCTGTAAGTGCATGTGTGTGTGCTGTAAAGGACTTGCATCCTGTTGGCATTTGGTTCTTTGATTTTACTTACTAGGATAGGCTTTAGGTCCTCTGAGACCTTGAAGAGGATAATGTGTAATGAGAAATGAACATATGAAACTGCATAACATTTAATCTTTTACTTGGTGTCCTGCACCTAAGACATTCAGTGGGGAAAGCAGTTTAAAGAATAATGCTTCTACCAGCCAGAGATCAGGAAATCAAAGGCTGAAGCACAAGCAAAATTCTAATTCTCCCATTCATAAACAGGTTCCATCTGCTGCTAGGGCATGCAGTGCGCACACCAGCTGACTGATGGGCACACTGAACACCCCTCCATGAAAAAGTTTAATTTTACTTTATATGCTGTCTTATGGCCATATGTCGCACTCCATTTTTAGTATAGCTATGAAATGTGAAATCTGATCTGTTCTGAAAACTGATTTCATTTAACAAGGTCATAAAACTGTTGCTATACATGGGGCATATGTATTTGTTTGTTAGGAAGGGAGAAGATGGTGGCTTAAACAATTAGCCATACAAGTAAACAAACTTCAAACTTGTGTCTAGTGCCATTTAAGGATTTGCTATGGAGCATCACACAAAATATCAGTCTTTTTTTTTTTCAACAAACATCTTTATTAAATTATCACATATGACACAGGCAATCTTACATTTATATAAATGAAAACAAACAAAATGACTTCACTTTAGTTGCAAACATTATGCATCACAGACACCATTGAAACAACTGTAGTTGCAAACATTATATATCGCTTATAATCTATCCACTCATTGTCAGTTAAGCATTATATGGCTCATTCAAATCTTGCCTCTTAAACCTTGTTCCTTCTCTCCACATATTGTTCACACAATTCCCATTTTTTCCTATGTAGTTTGCTCCTTCCCTTTTCTGAAGATCCCAATTCCAGTTGTTTTATGTCTGTTACTATATTCACTACTTCTAGTAAAGTTGGTGTAGACTTTGGTTTCCATTTTGTAGTAATTGCTTTTTTGGCAGTCACCATAATTAGACTTAGTAAGTCTTTACTATGTCCAGGCAATTCCGATTTTGGATCATAGCTCAAAAAAATCATCTTCCTAGTCAATCCAATCTGCTCACCCAGCATCTCTGACTGATGGGTCCGCAGGGAATCCATAAAGTCTGCCAGCTCATTACACTCCCAGAAAGCATGCTTCAAGCCACCTCTTTTTTTTGCCTGTCACACCTCCAACATTTACAATCCACCTGAGGAATAATTCTTTGGTGTCTACTTGGCGTATAGAAATACCCATGTAAATACTTCCAGGCATAGATCCTAAATCTTCTAGACTTTGTTGCATATTTGGGAGATATATATATATATATACATATATATATATATATATATATATATACATATATACATATATATATATATATATATATATATATATATATATATATATATATATATATATATATATATATATATATATATATATATCATTGTCTCTTTGTGAATTGCTTATCCGGTCTCTCTTTCAAATCCTTTCTAAGCTCCTCTGATTGATTCTTATGATTATTATGCAATATTTTATAAGCTTTACTAATTATTCCTTTTTTAACTGCAGCTTCTGTTCTAGATTCTATTAAAAACTCTACCAGTGCTGGTCTTTCATTTAAGATTCCCCCCTGTTTCTTTCTCTTTGCTTATACTCTGATATCAATCCTTGATAGAGAAGGCAATCTCTATCCTGCAGTCTAAATAAATTCTTGCCTCTTCTCATTCTATTACCTTTCCCTTTCTAGTTATTTGCTCCCAATACCTTGGCTCCTTTGCCAGTTTCCCCAACAAATTACACCCCCTCTTGTCTATTATCTGTATCCCTAATCACAGTCATTCCTATCAGCAGAATCTCTTTTCTCTATTCTCATGCTGGTTTAGTTGTTAGAATACTCCCTCCTATTTTATGAATATAATACTCTGTATGATTTTTGTTGTTCTCCTTAAGAGTCTGCATCCAAAATTGCAATCTCTTCTTATTTCTTGAGCTTTCCCCCTGTGTCTTCATCATTCCTTTCCATTTTGAATTATAGTTTTCTGCTTGTGCTATGTATAAGAGCCTTAACTGTGTTGCTCTAAAATACCCCCTCAAATTGGGTCATCCTAGTCCGCCTTGTTCTTTTGAAAATATCAACTTATCCTACTTGACCCTTGCTGTTTCCCTTCCCAGATAAAATCCTTCAACTCTTTTCTAATTGCTACCCACAGCTTCTCCCCTGGTTGATAAAAATATACCTGACCTGTGTATAAGATTAAAGGGACTAAAAACATTTTAATGGCTTGTATCTTAGTATCCATATCCATATAACAAAGCTTCCAGTTTCTCAATTTTTGCATTATCTTCTGTTTAGGTTCTTCCCAAACATCCTTAGCTGTCACAACAGAGTCATTTCTAATCCATACTCCTAAATACTTCATTTTATCATGTCCCCGTAAATATGGATATTGATGGACCAATTTGTGCGTGGGTACATAATTTACCACCTTTGCCTTTGTTTTAGCTTCATTAATTTTTGTAACCTGAGAAGTTTTGAAACTGTCTTAAAATGTTCCACACCACTCTAATGTCCATTTCTGGTTTTATCATTTATAAAATAATACCATCTGCAAATAGTGCCAGCCTTTCCTGACTACCATACCAATTATATCCTTAAATTTTTGAGTCCCTTATTTTCTTTGCCAGTGGTTCTAAATATAATGCAAGCAACAAAGGGGAAGTGGACAACCCTGCTACCTCTACTCAAGCATAAGTTATCACCCACTTTAATTTTCACCTCCGATCCCTCATATATTCTTCTAATCAACCTTATAATTGTATCAAGGAAAGGAAATGCTTCCATTGCCCTGCTCATGAAGTCCCAGTATACTCTGTCAAATCCTATCTCTATATCAAGACCCACCAATAAACGTGGTATGTTCTTAGATTCTGCTTCCCTGTGGATCATCAGTGTTCTGTTAATATTGTCAAATGTTTGCCTCCCCTCCACAAAACCACACTGATTCATATCTGTCAAGTTTGGTGTCACTTTTGCCATTCTTTTAGCCATTATAGACAGAAACACTTAATAATCATGGTTTAGTATTGAAATGGGCCTGTGAAGCTTGATCCGATGGCTCTTTATCCTCTTTAGGTATTACCTTTGCCACCGCCTTCTTCCAGGATGCTGGTACTTCTCCTCCTCTTAAAATACTGTTAAAAAAAACTTCCAGATCTTTATCAGTTTTTTCCCTCCTAGCCTTCAAACTTCCACAGGAATGCCATCTGTTCCTGGGGACTTTCCTGTAGATTGGTTATACATAGCCTTTTTATCTCATTTCTTCCTATCTGTGCCTCCTAATTGGCTAGCTTTGTGTTGGCTGGTAAACTGTCCTATCTAATCAACATGCACTTTTTTCAATAGAAATATTTGTTGTCTAATATGCAATAAATGTAGTAGTAAAACATACAGATGTATATCAGAATGAAGTGGAACTGTACACTACAGTAAATGACAATTGCATAATGTCACCTAAAAAACAGAGAGAAAATGTGCAGAATATTTATTTATTTATTTTTTATTGCATATTACACAATAGATGCTTATTTATATTGAAATAAGTGTGTGCTGATTTGCTGATTAGACAGGACAACTTACCAGACAAGCACTCCGGACTGGGCCTTATGCTCCACATTTCACATAAGCAAGAGTCACTTTTCCTCTGTTCTGCATAGAACAGTGGTGGCTGCATTGCACTATATGACCCAATCAAATAAAATCTCCGAACACATAGCTAGCCAATTAGGAGGCACAGAACTCATCCAATCGCTTTCCTCTACAGCTTTCATGCCACTTCTAATGGATATTGCATGGCACTGAGATTTACTAGTAATCCAGGAATTGAAAGTTTTTCTTCTTAGATTATGGGCCAGGGTGTACTAACTAAAGTTACCAGCTGTTGGATCTTAGGATATGCTGCCAAGCTATGCCATGTATGTAAGATACCTCCATCGACCTGAAAACAAAAGAACTTTAGTCTCATACTTCAAAATGACCATGATTTGCTTTTGTACACAACACACTTGGGACAGTTGTGCCATGGTGCTACTATTGCTGGGCTGACTGATGCTGGGACTTTGAAGCTACCCTTTGCTGGATTATGATGGTGGTAGTGTGACTGAAGCTGCTATTTTTTTTCTCCTGACTCAGGGTGGAGCTGCAGCTACTTTCTCCATTCAGTTCTGGTGACTCTGAGTCAGACGACCTTTTTTTTTTACTCATGGAATGACAAAATATAAGCATATTATCAAGGGGGACAGTATGAAATCTATAGACTTTAATGAAGTGTATTGCAAAAGTCTACCTACAGCAACTAGTTTATCTTTGCAGCTTGCAGTCCATAGCACAATAGTTTACTTTTGTTAGGCTTTCAACTGCAGGCAGGATTTCATAGCAATCTGTCTGGAATTCCTGCAAGATTGTATAAACCTTGAATTAATCTGTGCACAAAATGGGGCCGGGGAATTAAAATATGTTTATTTCATAGAGTAATGAATTGATTTCATAGCTTCTCTTTCCAGCAATTGTAATTGAAAATTATTATTTAATGCTGAACCATTTATATGTTCCTTGGCCAGTAAACTGTGCTAGAGTATTCAGTTGCTCTTGCAAAGGACTGTGAAAATGTGCACTGCTCTTCTGTAAAATGGTTTCTTAAATTTATTTTTAAATGTCAGAGATACAAGGTAATTTATTTTAGTGTGAGAAAGGAAATTATAAGACCTGTCCACTTTAAATTATTGTTGCCACTGGTATATAGATCAAGTAGTGTGGTTTTCTGTGTAAGGTAAGGAATGGGATTAAAAAATCATCTTAATGATTTTGGCAGAAAGTCCACGTCAGCCAGGCCCCATAGAAATGGTATGCGTTTGCACAATGTTAATATAGGGGGTTCCACATTTTGACGTTTGTCACACATTGCTAGGGTTAGTGTTCCACATTGGCCTCTGAAGAGGTTGAGATCTATGCAGGGCAATCGGCATAAGCATTTCCCACAGGAAGAAATCATCTGCTGAGTAAGATTTCAGCAGCTGGAATAAAGACAGTCTTAGACAAGTCACTACAACCTTATGCAATAAAAAAAAATCCACTTTCTTCTTGCAAAACTCTCCACATGACATCCATGTGTTCTGTTGATATTACAAACTAATAGTTCTGACAGGGCAGGAAGGGGGAATATATGAGCACATGATATGTAAACTTGCAAGAAGAAATTGCTTTCTGTACTTCCGTCCCTGTTTTTATGCACTGCACAAGTGTAGGATTATACATGCCGCATTCATGTACCATGCATCAGTAAATGACAAGAGAAGCGGACGAAGAATAAGAATAAAGTGACATCTTACAATGGCATTATTTAAATTTTTTTTTACATTTTTAAATTTTATACATCTGTTAACCAGTGAAGCTCACGGGACACAAGTGTCCTATTTCACAGACACCTTAGGAGCATTTTTTGCTAATTAGTTAAGCCCACTGAACATGTATACCTTTTCTGGGAGGAACCAGGAATACTATCTGATTAGTTGACTTGCTCAGAGCCACACTGTAGGTAAATTATTGTGGAAGGAATCAAACCATGTATCCTGAGCTATAGGAAGTCATATCTTAGAGCCTAATTCCTCCACACTAATTGACAGACAACTTACATAAGTAGCTTTGTTTGATTATTTTGGTGTTGTCCTCATGATCATACCACACCAGCTATGGGTAAATCTGGCATTACCCTCATCCAGTTGTGGATTATTGCTATATTTGCCACAGTTTACAATAGCCATAACCTGCATCTAAGAGGACTGCATCATTTTTGTTCATTTAAATTTTATTTCCAACATTCTTCTTCAAAACATATCAAACAATTTACATTACAATATACAAAGCAAGTTTGCAGTTTCACATGAGATAAGCATTTATATAAGTAAATAGTCATGTGTCCTCAGAATGCAGTTTGCATAAATTGCATTTATTTAAACTTCATTTGCTTTTAATATTGCTACACACTCAAGTGTGCTGGCTTGCACTGCACTTGAATTGTTTTTAATGCTGTTCTAATGTAAAAAAAAAATCTAAGCTTGTTTCCTGCCTTTCCTGCAACTTAGTCTAGCCCAGATACATATTTGCTGTATCCAGGACTGTTTGTAAGCTTCTGAGCCCCCAAAACCTTTCTGTATTGGAGGGAAGCCTTCTAGTTTATCAGTGGGAGTGGTAAGCACTAGGTAGCCTATCTACCACAAAAGTGGTTTCTGGCCCAGAAATTGTAGTTTATTGGCTGTTTGGGCAGTTTTTCCATCTCTTTCAACTTTCTGGTTTAGAAGCCCACGTTTGCGCTTGTTTCCTGCCTTTCCTGTAACTAGTCTAGCCCATATACAGATTTGCTGTATCCAGGACTGTTTGTAAGCTTCTGAGCCCCCCAAGCCTTTATGTGTCGGAGGGAAGCCTTCTAGCTTATCAGTGGGAGTGGTAAGCACCAGGTATCCTACCAACCATGAGAGGAGTGGTTTCTGGCCCAGAAATTGTAGTTTATTGGCTGTTGGGCAGTTTTTTCCATATCTTTCAACTTCTGGTTTAAAAGGCCTCATTTGCGCTTGTTTCCCACCTTTCCTGTAACTAGTCTAGTCCAGATACAGATATGCTGTATCCAGGACTGTTTGTAAGCTTCTGAGCCCCCTCAAGCCTTTCTGTGTCAGAGGGAAGCCTTCTAGTTTGTCAGTGGGAGTGGTAAGCACTAGGTAGCCTATCTCCCACAAGAGGAGTGGTTTCTGGCCCAGAAATTGTAGTTTATTGATCGTTTGGGCAGTTTTTCCATCTCTTCGAACTTCCTGGTCCAAAAGCTTGCATTTACGCTTTTCCCACCTTTCCTGCAACTAGTCTAGTCCAGATACAGATTTGCTGTATCCACGACTGTATATAGGCTTCTGAACCTCCCAAGCCTGTCTGTGTTGGAGGGAAGCCTTCTGCTTATCAGTGGGAGTGGTAAGCACTAGGTAGCCTATCTACCACAATAGGAGTGGTTACTGGCCCAGAAAGTGAAGTCTATTGGCTGTTTGGTCAGTTTGTTCCATCTCTTTCAACTTCTGGTTTCAAAGCCCGCATTTGCACTTGTTTCCCACCTTTCCTGTAACTAGTCTAGTCCAGATACAGGTTTGCTGTATCCAGGACTGTTTGTAAGCTTCTGAGACCCCCAAGCCTTTCTGTGTCGGAGGGTAGCCTTTTAGCTTGTCAGTGGGAGTGGTAAGCACTAGGTAGCCTATCTACCACAAGAGGAGTGGTTTCTGGCCCAGAAATTGTAGTTTATTGTCCATTTGAGCAGTTTGTCCATTTCTTTCAACTTTCTGATTTAAAAGCTCGCATTTGTACTTTTTCCACCTTTCCTGTAACTAGTCTAGTCCAGATACAGATTTGCTGTATCCAGGACTGTTAGTAGCTTCTGAGAGGTGCCAAAGTCTGCTCTTCAATTTTTCCCTTAGATCTGCTAGTTCTCTCCTCTCCTGCACTTTTACTAGCTTATCAGTCTAGCAGTTTACCAGACTTCTTGTAGCAATTATTGTAGCACACAAAGGTGCTACCAGCACTAAATGTTATACAAGGGAACAGCTCCAGTACTTATTATTAATACCCACCTATCCAGGCATGTATAAAGGTCAGTTCCATGTGGTTTCTCCTATTAACCTGGTGAACTTGGACATTCTGAGGCAATGTAGCAACTGCCTCATGTACACTGACAACCCTCTCCTCTTACCTCCCAACACTCAGACTTGCGAGAGGTGCACTTATATATCCAAATTGGAAGCCATGCACTCTCCAGCCAAGACAGGAATAGCTGGTCAAGAGGAGAAGGTCAACACTTGCACCACACCACATGGAACACATAGCCCTCCAGAACACACAGCAGCACTGCCTTCACATAAAAACACAAACCACACACCCAACTTTGTGGAGGCTCTCAATACAATTCTACCCAAACAGCAGAGACTTCCAAGGCAGAAACACACTCGACCACCAGAACACAACACTAATGACGAGACACATAACTCTCCTAAATAGTGTGCCACTCAAACAAAGTCCCTAAGGCAGAACAGCATGTCCAACACACTAGCCATAGGTGACTTAATAATGAGGCACACTGATGTCCCACTCACTAGGTTGAATAAGGAGAAAGTAACATTCAGCTGCCTGTCAGATGCCAGGATCCGCCACATAACACATGCACTCAGGTCCCTCAACAACAGGTACAAATATGACTCTGTCATTGTACATGTGGGTGTGAATGACCTGAGATGTATCTTCCTGGACTACATGAAAAGAGACATGGAGGAGCTCTCAGATTATGTAGCCCAGGCAGGTATGACCCTAGCCCTGAGCAGCATCCTGCCATCACCCAGAATTATACCACAGTACAAGGAGAAAATGATCAGTTTCAACAACTGGCTAGGTTTCTGGTGTCATTCTAAGGTGATCCAGTATCTGTCTGCTTGGGATGACATGATTAACAGACCTTGATGTTTTGCCAGAGATGGCCTGCATCTGACAACCCTGGACTTCTGGATACTGGCCAAGGCTCTTGCCACCCCTATAGTGCCTTTTTTAGGCAGTGTTCCAAAGACCAAATTACCATGTGACAGCTACAAACAAATGCAATCTGAGGGTCATGCTGCTCAACGCTAGAAGTCTAAATCTGAAAATGCACTCACTCAAAGCACTCCTTAAAATGGAGAACATCGACATTTGTGCTGTAACATAGACCTGGTTCAAGGCAGCACAAAGCACCCCTGCACTACCAGGCTATAACTCATTCCACACCTTCCACTCCAAAAGTGGTGGTGTTTCCATATTCATAAAGGATGCACACACCTCCAGACTGGTAGCCCAACATAACGCATCACAGATACTTCAGGTGCAGCTAACATTGGGTAAGACAGTGATTCAGGTTGTAGCCTGCTATAGGTGCCCAACAATGTCCCAAGACTAGCACTCCATGTTCCTAAGCACATTGGAGAATATTAGGGTCCAACCTAACACTCTCATACTGGGCAACTTCAACTACCCCTCCATTAACTGAGAAAACTACTCATGTACCAGTACACTTGCCCAACATTTCCTGGAATTCATTAATACAAATGCTCTGGACCAGCTTGTTCTTACCCCCACTAGAGGTAGCAACATCCTTGACCTGGTCACTACTAACATGGGTGACCATTGCTCTACACCAATAGTTAACTCCTCCCTGGTTAGATCCGACCACAAACTAATCACCCTGGAAATCCCCCCCCCCCCCCGCAGAAGTAACCACCATGAAAAACTTCTCCAAAGCTACCTTTGGGCTCCTAAAAACAGAGGTGGTTAATTTCATGGAACCCATGCAAATGGAGAACAGTTGCAAGACTGCCAAATCATACACCAATGCACTGTACAAACACGTACACAAATGCATGGATCTCGCCATACCCAATAGAACCAAGATGCTCTCCTCCAAAAATAAGAAGCCAATCTGGTGGTCCCCTGCCATAAACAAACTCTACAACAGAAGGAGGAAACTGATATGGAATAAGGTGAAGTCCCAAGACTGGAAAAACTCCCTTATCAGCCTCAACAAAAAGTTGAGATCCCTCATCAAATCCTCTAAAGCTAGCTATGAAAACAGAATTGCTGCAGATAGTAAAGACAACTACAAGGCCTTCTATATTATGCAAAGAATCTCCATGGCAATACCCAGATTTGCCCTGAGCTACTGCACAATGGTACCTCCTATACCGAGCCAACAGATATTGCCAATATATCATTTGAAGACCAACAGTTTAAAAACACACAAACCAAGGAGGCAGTTTTTAATTTTATGAGTTCTGATGAAGTTCCAGAGGGAAAGAAAGTGCTAAAATCTGAATTTGTGGATTATTAAACGAAATGTTTACAAGATTTTCATGGTTCCTGGTGTGCTGGTTTACAGAAAAACATTTTGTTCCATCAGCTGCTGCCTTGGTTTGTGTGTTTTTAAAGATATTGCCAATAAATTGGCCGGCAGATTCAGTGCCAACTTTACCCCTCTCAAAGGACCAATCACAATACCAGTAGATTGCCAGGCACCCAGTATTACTGCTGCACAGGTTAAAACAGCACTGTCCAAGGCCAATAATACAGCTTCCATGGGACCTGACAATATCCCTGGCTGTGTTCTACATGAACTACAGAGTGAACCGGCACCTCACCTGTGTGCCCTGTTCAATCACAGCCTCACCTCAGGCTTTGCCCCTACCGAATGACCCTGGGAACTATCGCCCCATTAGCCTGATGAGTCTGATATGCAAAGCTATGGAATGCATCATCATGGACTTAATAAACAATGATATAGGGAATCTCCAAACTCTGGATCCCACACAGTTTGGTTTTGTGAAGGGTAGATCATGCCTGCTCAACTTGGTCGACTTCTTTGAGTCAGTCACAAGAGCTGTGGATGAAGGCAAGGTGGTTCATACAGCCTACCTTGATCTGGCCAAGGCGTTTGATACCATTCCCCATTCAGGAATCATAGAAAAACTCACTAAGCTAGGCATCAACCCCTATATCACTAGGTGGGTTGCAAACTGGCTGACAGATAGAACCCACAGTGTGAAAGTAGCGGACTCCAAGTCAGACTGCTGACCAGTCAAGAATGGAGTCCCACAGGGTTCGGTCCTGGGTCCTCTCCTGTTTGGTATCTACTTCTCTGAAGTCCAGGCCAACACAAAGGGTCTCTGGCTTTCAAAGTTCGCAGACAATTGCAAGTTGGGAGCTATTATTAACTCCCCAAGTGATGCTAACATTCTACAGAAAGGTCTCACTGAGACCAATGACTGGTGTCAGAATCATGGCCTTAAGCTCAATGCCAAAAAAATGTGTCATCATCCCCTATGGGAAAAACCTAGTTCCCATGAATTATCACATCAATGGTAGTCCACTGAACACAGAAGGTGTTATAAGAGATCTGGGAACACAGGTTGACAGCAGCCTCTCTTTTGACCACCACATTGCCACTGTGGTCAGAAAGTCCTTCTTTGTGGCACATCTCACTACTAAGGGTTTTGCATCCAGGGAAAAATGGGGTCATTGTCTCCCTCTACTCTTCCTTCATTAGGCCAGTCATTGAGTACAATGCCCCATTTGGCATGTACTCACTAGACACCTGCAACAAATGGAGAGGCCACAAAAGTACCTCACAAAGAGGATCATAGGCCTTAAACACTTGTCCTATATGGAGAGACTCCAATTATTCTCTGTCTCATATAGCCTACTTAGAGGCGATCTCTGCTTGACATACAAAGCCATGTCTGATCCAGCTCTGTTAGAAATGCTACATCCAAAGAAATCACAATTCCTCCGCACCACATGCTCCAGTAACCTCAACCTCATTACCACAATCAACAGAAAGTGCTGGAGGGACAGGTTCATAACCCAGAGACTATCCATGCTATGGAATAGACTTCCCATACATGTCAAACAGAGCACCTCACTGGCCCTCTTCAAGAGAAACCTTGATGAGTGGATGGGAAATAGAAAATTCACCCCGGGGATCACTGCAGTGGCTCTACTTGACAGAGGCACTGGGAGCTAAGGTCGGGTGGCACGATGTCAGAGTTATCCTATGGGCTAGGTTTGTTAAGGCTCCAGAGCCATTAGCCTAGTACACATCTGTGAACCTATAAACATAAATTAAGAATAATATGACAATTAACAGTTTGAAGTACAAGCCAAGATACTGAAAAATTAACCTGTATTTTCTGAACATAAAAGGCAGATAATGCCGAGACAGTTCAGATTCAGAGACCATAATAATTACAGAACTCTACCTGAAAGAAAACTGGTCCCATCGTCATTATCACAACTGCATAGTTCTGTATGTGTTAACCTGTCAGATGCTATCCAGCCATCATTTCCACTTGCTGTTTTAGTGCAGTGGAGAGGATTACACTTCCCTCAGGACTTTGTTAACATACTCAGACTGACATAAAGACTTTGCACTGTATACTTTCTTGGATGTCTGTAAATGGCCTTAGACTCAACCCATCTGTTAGCAGGGACTTTTGTGTCAATTTAAGGTCCTCTGTAGCTCCTGTCCTTACCACCTTATTCTTTAATGGGGTATAAGTTTGAGTTTATCTACAATGATTATAATCTCAGAGTTATTATCTATAACTGGTTGATATTTCAGGACAAGATGTCAACCATTGTCTGGTTAAGTCTCTACTTAAAGAACTTCACCTGTAGTAACACCTTAGTTCATCACAGGATTTACCAATGTTTTTACAATAATGGTTTTAGCTCATTAGGCCTGTTGTAATGCCCTACACCTAGGGCTTTCAAATATGGAGACTGCCAGGTTGCAATGTAGAATTTAACAACATTCAGCAGGAAGGCTCCTTAAATGAGCCCTTCAAGTATAGTCATTTTACAAATAATTTATATTCTGACTCATCTTCAAAGTGCATGAGTGGGGTCTTGCCTGTGCTTTGAATTGCCTACCAACCTTCATGGACACTTCATGCAGCTGCCTGAAGATTGTTTGTCCTTTTCTTATCATGCTCCCAACCCGACCTGTGTGATTCACTACTTTGGCAGCTTTGTGAGTATCTTTCTGTGTTTAAAGATTTGGTTCTTTCACAGACCTTTCTAGAACTCTTCTTGAATACTTGTAAACCCATTTGATCCCATAGGTAGCATTGTTTATTTCATTGTTGTTGATTTTTCATGTTTATTATTGCAACATGCCTAGTTTTATAGGTATGCAAATAAAGTTTGATTGATGGATTGAGTGAATGATGGAGTGATTAATTGCATAACTTGTTTACAAGCACTATAGATTGGTTGACTGAATGATTGC
This sequence comes from Protopterus annectens, assembly GCF_019279795.1. Taxonomy (NCBI): domain Eukaryota; kingdom Metazoa; phylum Chordata; order Ceratodontiformes; family Protopteridae; genus Protopterus; species Protopterus annectens. The sequence goes on from NC_056730.1 coordinate 450,694,512, forward strand.
TTGATTGACTGATTGAGTGATTTGTTAAGGTAGGTGGGCTGGTTCAAAGACCCTTTTCAGCCACAACCACATAGTCTATCATGAAACAGCAGGACAAAATAAAAGACCAGAGTTGAATAATGTCTGTGTACCACACAGGCAAATAGATGACATTAGCAGACAATAAATGTTTTCATGTAAATCAGAATAAAAAATATGGAATTAGTCAACTTCGTACATTGGCAAGTAATCAGTATGTGATATATCCATGTGTGTACTGTCAAGTCAAAATGTGCCTGCTCAGGTAATAACAACACCAAGTGAAATCCCTGTTTCTGCCACAATTGCGTTGGACAATGTATTCTCAGAATCACAGTAAATACAGCCATCTGTGTTCTGACATGATGAGTCAAGGTCTGTCCAGTAACTGCCACCACCTTCTAAGACAGGCAAGGTCATTACACATAAAATATATATTTTAAGTTATTTGCACACAGACTACACTGACTCATGTCTTCCAAAAGCAGGTACTATGCACAATGTCACTAGGTCACTTTGATCTGGAAACAAAATGCTCCTCATGACCTAGAAACCACACCTGTCAGCAGGGGCCTCTCTCTTTTCCAGTTATGTAGCCCACTCCTGGAACTCTATCTCTGTATCCCTTAAACATACTAGCAACCTTTTCAGTTTCAAGGCCAATCTAAAAAATATCTATCTGACACTTGGAACTGCATGTACATAATCCTCAAAACTGATGTACGACCACCTAGTCACTATAACTGTGGCTTTTTCACTCTAAATTCACAAACACTTCCATATTTTAGCAGATAATAATGTCCTAACATCAGAACAAGCTCTGACTTTAATGATCCCACACTATTTATGCTCTTATACCTCTTTAGCTGTCACTGCTATTCATTTTCTTCTCTTGTGTCCTTCTATAACATTCTCATCTTTCTAATCATAATCAAATCTCTCTCTCTCTCTCCACATCCTTATTTTCCCTCCTACTCATTACTCCTCCTCATCTCATTCTACTCCTCTGGCTATTTTGGCAGCAGAACACTTCATTTTCACCTTCATACATTATTAGAAATAAAGTCAATACTCTAAATAACTATGTATTAGTTTACTTGCGTCTATATTAGTGATCGAAGCTTTAGTTAGATGAGTAACTAAAGCTCGATCACTAAATAGCGAAAATGCAAAACCGCGAATGGCAGTTTCCATGCAGGGAAACAATGCCATAGTCCCAACCAAAAAGCAAAAACATTAAACACAAATTAAGTGGGGGGCTTTGCCCCCTCACCCCCCTAACTAAATATACCAACTCTGAGATCACTCCACATTGTAGGAATGGCAAAATCCGTGTAACGGCCAAATTGTTTCCCTGCGTGGAAACTGCCATTCGCGGTTTTGCGTTTTCGACATTTAGTGATAGAGCTTTAGTAACTCAGCTAACTAAAGCTTTGATCACGTAATATAGACCCATTTACTTGTCATAGTCTATCTACTTCTGCAATGTGTCTTGCTACTTGCAGTACATATTGTACTCTCAATTGCAATTTATCCTAGTAATATTTCTGTACATGTATGTCAATTTATTTATGTTTTTATCTATTGTGGGGATTTTTTCCCTTGCATATTATTAAGTATCAGCTACTGTAAAATGTTTTGTATGTGTGTTTTTGTGGAGCAAAATATTTAATTTGTTGGGGCACTTTTCTCTCCTTATATAAAATTACTTATCAACAACTTTTTAAATGTGTATGAATCTGAGTGGAGCTTTTCTTCCTGGGTCTCCAATGAAAATAGGCCATTGGCTCAGTTGGACTTTTCTGGTCATTAAAGGGTAAAAAAAATAATGAATGTACCCTCCCACTATTGGATAAAAGTGCATGAAAATTTCTTAAACATCCACAGTAGGAATCTTCTTGCATCAGCAGGGCCTAAAAAGTGTGTGGCAGTTGGATTTATAACTGAAAAAAGGAATTTTTCGACACAGAAATGGCACACAGTTATTAAGTGCATTATGGGGTTACAAGAATGCAAATCAGGGTGGATGCATCCATGCATTAGGCTAAATCCACTGCTGTAATTAACAACATTAACTTGTACCATCCACTGAAATGGCTGCACCACCATGGCACCTTCCAGGCTGCAATATCTTACAGCTAGAGCATGATAATAGGTATGTTCGTGTCAAGCACTGCTTAAAAAAAAAAAAAAAAAAAAAAGACAGCCGCTTATATCTTTCTGTATCTGCTTGTTCTCTAAAGTGTTCAACTGCATCTTTTCTGTTGCATTTATTACTGCTTGCTTATAGCCTGTCTAAATTGTTAAGTGTTATTCTAAGCTCTTAGTTTTGGTTTAAGCACTTGGGCTTTAGGCCCATCCCTTAGCTCCCCCAGGCCTTTCTCCCTCAGGTTCTGAGAAATATGGATGGACAGTTTCCTACAGTTTTTCCTGCCAGTCTGGTTGATATGGGCATCCTGTAGCAACTGACTCATGTAAATGGAAAACCATCTACTACTACCACCTAGGAACACAATTTTTGAGAGATGCAGTTCCATTAGAAACCTACAGTCCATGCTCTCTCCCCCTCAGGCCAGTATATCTGGCACCGAAAAGGTTGTCAACACAATCACTACACCTCAAACATCAGCCACACCTACACAACACACACCCACATATGCAGAAGTCCTCCACATAAATATACCCAAACAAAGGAGACCTCTGAGGCAAAAACACATGCGATCTCCACAGCACTCCACACCATATACCACACATAGTCCACACACCTGTGTCTCACAGCCACTAAGGCTTCACCATAAACCCAACATATTAGTCATAGGAGACTCCATTGTGAGACACACAGATGTGTCTCTCACCAGGCTGGATAAGGAGAAAGTCACAGTTAGCTGTCTGTCAGGTGCCAGAATCTGCCATATCACATAGTCACTCAAATCTCTCAACAACAAGTACTATTATGACTCTGTCATAGTCCATGTTGGCGTGAATGACTTGAGATGTACCCCTCTGAACTATATGAAGAGAGACATGATTGAGCTCACTGATTATGTGTCCCAGGCAGGTATGTCCCTAGCCTTAAGCAGCATTCTGCTGTCATCCAGAATGATGCTCCAATACAAACAGAAAATGATTGACTTTAACAACTGGCTTAGTTTCTGGTGTCATTCTAGGGAGACCCAACACCTGGCAGCCTAGGAAGATATGATCAACAGACCATGATGCTTTGCCAGAGATGGCCTGCATCTGTCTCACCTGGGCTTCAGGCTTCTGGCAAAGGCTCTTGCCTCCCCCATAGTGCCTTTTTTAGGAAATGTCCAGAGATTGATAAAACCAACATAAAAATTTCAACAAAATGCAAATTAAAGGTTATGTTACTAAATGTTAGAAGTCTAAACATGAAACTGCACTTATTGGAAGCATGCTTAACCCTGGAAAATGCTTGCATCTGTGCAGTCACATAAACCTGGTTCAAAGCTGTGGAGAGCACCCCAGCCTTACCTGGTTACTCATCCTATCATGCATTCAGACCCAAAACTGTGGGCAGTAAAGCCAAAGGAGGTGGAGTTTCAATATACATTAAAGACATACACACCTCCAGGCTGGTTTAACAGTATGATACACAGGAGACACTCCAGGTGCAGTTAACCATTGACAAGACCCCTATTCAAATCATACAAGCTACTGGCCCCCAAATCTGACTCAAGATGCCCAATCCGCCTATTTGGACCTATTTGAATCTATCAAGATTCAACCCTTTACCCTGATCCTGGGTGACTTTAACTTCCCAAACATAGATTGGAAGTACTGGTCATGCCAGAACACAAATGCCTAGAGATTCCTCGATTTTGTCAATGCAAATGCCTTGGAACAGCTAGTCGATACCCCCCAAGAGGTGATAATATCTTGGACTTGGTATTAACCAACATGAGTAACCACTGCAGCATCCCTATAGTATCATCCTCCCTGGTAAGATCTGACCATAAAGTGGTCACTTTCGAAATCACCATCTCCCCCAACCCACCTCTAGCTAGGATCAGACATAAAAACTTCTCCAAATCTGATTACAGCCTCCTGAGAGATGGTATACACAGCTTCACAGCCCCCTCCCTCTCTATAAGAATTGGCACCAATATCCAGAACTACACCAAAGCACTATATGAGCATTTATATAGATGCATGGAATCAGGAATACCTGACAGGACTAAATCATCCTTTGCAAGGAAGAGTAAACCTGTCTGATGGACATCTGCAATAAATAAACTCTATAACAAAAGGAAAAATTGCTGTCCAAGACCAAGAAGGAGCAGGTGCCCAATTGGAAGCGATGTCTCCTTAGTCTGAACAAGCAAATAAGAGCACTAGTGAAATCCTCCAAAGCAAACTTCGAGTCCAAATTAGCCACATCTACAAGAGACAATCATAAGGCCTTCTTCAAATATGTCCGCAACCTCAAAGGAAGCACCCAAATCTGTTCAGAACTGGTGGTCAAGGACACCACATATACAAATGCCGTAGATATGGTAAACTTGCTGGCTGACAGATTCAGTGAAAGCTTCACCCCTCTGTCCCCCTTCAGTAAATCAGGACATCCCTATTACCTGCCCCCTTCCCCTTATATCTAGGGAAGAGGTCATCACTGCTCTCTCAAAGGCATAAAATACAGCCTCGTTGGGACTCGATAACATACCAGGCTGCATCCTACGTGAACTCAGGCAGGAACTTGCAGCACCATTCAGTTTCTTATTCAACCAAAGCCTGAGTACTGGCTTCATCCCAGCTGAGTAGAAGACAGCCACTGTCATCCCTTTACACAAAGGTGGAGAGTCCACTGATCTAGGAAATTATAGACCCATCAGCCTAACTAGCCTGATCTGCAAGGCCATGGAACAGATTATCATGGACCTTATTAACCAGGACATTGGCAACCTCCAAACACTCAGTCCCACACAGTTTGGCTTTATCAAGGGGAGGTAATGTCTGCTAAATTTGGCCGACTTCTTTGAGACAGTCACCAAAGCCTTGGACAAGGAGAAGATGGTGCACACCGCCTACCTTCACCTGGCCAAAGCCTTTGACACTATTCCCTTCCCCACTTTGGCATAATAGATAAACTCTCTCAACTAGGCATCAATCCATATGTTACCAGATGGGTAGCAAACTGGCTCACTGACAGAACCCACCTAGTCAAAATAGGGGAAGCTGCCTCAAGCAGTAGACCTGTAATAAGCAGCGTACCCCAGGGTTTGGTCTTGGGGCCTCTGTTATTTGGGATATGGCATACCGCCTGTTCAGAGGCGATCTGTGCCTGACGTATAAAGCCATGTCCAACCCGGAATTAATGGACATGCTGCACCTCAGAAAATCCAAATCCCATTGAGCTACGTGCTCGAGAGACTTGAACCTCAGCACTGAAATACATAGGACATGCTGGAGGGACAGATTCATAACCCAGAGGCTCCCTTCACTCTGGAATAAAATCCCAGTCCAGGTTAGGCAGAGTCCCTCATTGACTCTCTTCAAGAGGAATCTTGATGAGTGGAAGGGAGATCGTAGGTTTACACCGGGTATCACTTCTGTGTCACTGTTAGAGAGAGGCACAGTATACTAACCTCGAAAAAGGGCATAGCAAAATAAATTTAAAATGGGTGGCGAAAGCCAAACACATTCTGGCTAGGCTTATAAATGCCCTAGGGCAGCTAGCCTAGTATGAACCTATGAACCTATATTTTTCTGAGGTGCAGGCCAAAACCAGTGGGCTATGGCTGACCAAGTCTACAGATGACTGCAAGCTGTGTGCTGTCATCAATTCCCCTAGTGATATAGACATACTCTAAGAGAGTCTCACTCAGACAAATGACTGGTGCCAGAAACATGGCCTCAAGCTTAATACCAAAAAATGCATCATCATCCCCTTTGGGGGAAAGTGACATCCCCACAAATTGTCACATTAATAACAATGCAACCAGTCATGAGGGATTTGGGCACCCAAGTTGATAGCAACCTGACTTTTGACCACTATGTTGCTTCCATTGTATGGAAAGCCTTCCACATGGCCCACCTCTTAAGTAAGGGTATCTCATCCAGGGACAAGAAGGTCATAACATCCCTGTATTATTCCCTTATAAGGCCCATTATTGAGTACAACGTCCCTTTCGGCATGTACCTCACAAAGTACATGCAGCAGCTGGAGAGACCACAGAGGTTCCTCACCAGGAGAATCTAGGGCCTCAAACATCTACTCTACAGAGATAGGATAAAAACCCTATCTCTCTTCTCAGTTTCATACAGACTCCTCAGAGGTGACCTCTGTCTGGCATACAACTCAATGATGGACCCCACCTTGATGGGACTGCTGCATATCTGCAAGTTAAGCGCCACTCGGATAACTCACACGTGTGGCCTCAACCTGGTCTATGACATCAACAGGACTTGTTGGCGGGACGGATTTGTGCCCCAGAGAATCTCCCATCTATGGAATAGACTCTCCACGTCAAGCAGAGTACCTCTTTACCTATTTTTAAGTGCAACCTGGATAACTGGATGAGAAACAGAAAATATACCCCTGGGATTCCACCCGTGTCCCTGCTCACAAAGCACATGCAGCAGCTGGAGAGACCACAGAGGTTCCTCACCAGGAGTTGTTGTCTGAACATTGGCTAAACTCTTGGCAAAGCTTATAAGGGCCTCAGGGCCAATAGCCTTGTAACCTCCTATGATCCTATGTCTATAAGCTGTCTGTAAAACATATTTGTTATTGTCAATATACGTTAACAAAATAATACTGTGAATCACATTGGCTTGCTTCTATTGCTTTCCTCTGTGTATACCACTGTATTAATGCTAAGCCTTTCTGATTCAAAGACTGCACTACTGCTGAGGTTTACCCCTCGTGAAGTCCTCAGGATGAAAAGAGGTCTCCTGGGCCAACCTGCCTGCTAAAGCAGCAGGTTGAAAAAGCATCTAATGCTAATTAGCAATGTGCTCTTTGCTGGAAATGTATGCAGCTCTTGATTGTCTCAGCCAAGGAATTCTCTGAATCACTCAGCTGAGTAAAATATTACTCTAGGAGGAAAAAATGTCTACAGTAATTTGAAAACATAGTGACCACCTATTCATTACTAAGTTCAACAAGGATGTGGGGGTGGAGAGCGTTTTAGTGTGTGTGTTCATGAATGTGTGAGCCTGTAGGTTAATAGGTGAATACTAGGCAACTGCCTTGAAGGGCCATTTCAAGCCTAACCAATAACCTGAAGTCTATCTTGCCTATATAAGGTGAAAACCTTAACCATTATGCCAAACCCACCTCTGCTACTTTTCATAAATCACTGGAGTCAGAGTCCAGAGTTTTAATCATTACACCATGTAGACCATGTAGGCATGAATGAGTGTGTGTGTGTGTGTGTGTGTGTGTGTGTGTGTGTGTGTGTGTGTGTTGTGTGTGTGTGTGTGTGTGTGTGTGTGTGTGTGTGTGTGTGTGTGTGTGTGTGTGTGTGTGTAAAGTGTGCCTTTGCTAACAAGATGCATGGGCCGCTAGGGAGAACTAGCATGGTCAGGCCTGACAACACTAGTATTCAATTCAGAGACATGGTAATGAGCTGATAATGAGGCCATCCTCAGTATAGCCATATTCATTATCTCACAGTTGTGTTAATTGACCAACCCATGATAGGCAATTAGCACGAGTAGTATTTCTTTGAGTGTTAGGGGTTATCTAGTTAACAGATAAATAAATTAAATATTAATCTCAATTTGCATATGCAATGACTGTTTGCAAGTAATGTAACTAGATCAAGACTGTTAGATTACTCTTAAAAAAGTCTGTTGGATTACATAGCTATAGTTGGGGTTTTTCCTTGAGTATGATGTTTAAGCTAAAATTATATGCATGAAAATTAGTCTGTGGTACCTGCAAGGTTAAATAGGACAATATTTAACATTTATTAAAGTATGTATAAGAACTAAGCACTGCACTTTAAAATACACAAAGCATTATTGTTTAGTAACAGAATTAAACATAGAATATTATTATGTAAAAAAATAGTTCTTAAATCTGGATTTTAAATAGACCTTCAACAACGATGAAAGCAGGCTTGTGGGGGAAAGGGGCAATTTTAGGACCTCCTGGATGCCTGAAGCCAAGAAGATACTGAATTCTAGGGATGTGGACCCTTGGTAGTCGAAACAAGACCCAACCAATGTTTCAACACACTCCCTTGAAAATATTAGTAGTAGTCCCTCACTAGTAGAGAAGAGTGACATAAATGACCAGACGTTCCTTGGGATAGATGGGACGTAGGCCCTGCAGAGTTTTGTAGGTGAGTACCAGTATTTTAAAAATAGATCTGACAAAATAGGAAGCATTGTAAATATTTGGGAAAGGTATACAAGCATTATACGAAGTTCCCAGTAAGCTGTCCCAAGACTGGTGTTACCAAATCAGAGGCAGTAAGTATAGCAGTAGCTCAGTCTGGAATATACTAGCACATAATTAACTGCTGAGGGATCAGTATAAAGGATCAGGTGTCTTATCCTAAGACAGAAATATGAGGATTTCAACCCAACTGACCCTTGGCTCCTAAGTGCCAGAATGTTGTTCAGGAATACTCTGATTTCATACTCATGCCCCCCCCCCCCAGACTTCTCGTACTATTGAACTTGGAAGGACTGAAGAATGTTACTGTAAGAACAAAGAAGAAAAAGACTGAAGTTTACAACATGGTTCAGGCTGCAGAAATAGAAAGGCAGCTGGATGAGAAGTGTATGCTTGCAAATTAAATAAGCATTGAAAACAGGCTCAGTAGAGGAAGAAATCCCTTTGTAGCTTAAACAAACAAATAAGAGATTGTATCAAGTCCTCCAAAGCTAATTATGGAACCAAAGTAGCCTCCATTCTATCTAAGAATAATCAGAAAACATTCTTTAACTATGCCTGAAATCTAAAAGGGAATACCCAGCTATGCGCTGAACTAGTTGGAGATGGCACCAGCCATACTCAGCTGGATGTAATACCCAACCTGCTAGCTGACAGATTTGGAGCATACTTAACCCCCCCCCCATCTCCTCCAGTCATTCCCCAAAGTATACCTGCCACCTTTCCTCAGCTTATTATCTCAAGAGAGCAGGTCATCTCAGTGCTCACCAAGGTCAAAATTGTGGCATCAATGGGACCAGACAACATCCTAGGTTGCCTTTTAAACAACTTAAAACATGACCTAGGAGACCTACCTGGATCCCTGTTTAACCACAGCCTGCAAACTGGCTATCTTCCACCAGGATGGAGGACAGCAACAGTAATCCCTCTGGACAAAGGGTGACCATCAACCGACCCTGAGAATTATAGGCCAATAAGATAATGGCCTATAATAAAGTCCATAATGATTTTTTCCATGGTCTCATCCACAAGGCCATGGAAAGAATCATTATGGACCTTATTAACAAGGACATAGGTAATCTCCAAACACTTGACCTAACCCATTCCGGATTTGTTAAAGGTAGATCATACCTTTTAAACATAGCTGATTTCTTTGAGAAAGTCACCAAGGCCCCGGATGAGGGAAAGACAGTGCATACCACCTATCTTGACCTAGCCAAGACATTTGATATAATCCCTCACTCAGGTATTATAGAGAAACTCTGCCAATTAGGAATTAACCCCTACATTACCAGATTGGTATCAAACTGGCTCATTAACAGGACATAGAGGTTCATAGGTGTGTACTAGGCTAATGGCTCTGGAGCCTTTACAAGCCTAGCCCATAGGATTACCCTGGCATCGTGCCACCCAACCTTAGTTCCTAGTGCCTCTGTCGAGTAAAGCCACTGGAGTGATTCCTGGGGTGAATTTTCTATTTCTCATCCACTCATCAAGATTTCTCTTGAAGAGGGCAAGTGAGGTGCTCTGTTTGACATGTATGGGAAGTCTATTCCATAGCATGGCAGTCTCTGGGTTATGAACCTGTCCCTCCAGCATGTTCTGTTGATTGTGGTAATCAGGTGGTGGTCTCTGGAGCATGTGGTGTGGAGGGATTTGGATTTCTTTAGATGTAGCATTTCTAACAGAGCTGGGTCAGACATGGCTTTGTAAGTCAAGCAGAGATCGCCTCTAAGGAGGCGATATGAGACAGAGAATAGTTGGAGTTTTTTGAGTCTGTCCATATAGTATCAAGAAAAAACATGCACGGAAGCAACTGCACGGCTCAATAGGGAATCCAACAAAACAAAAAGCAGGAGCCAGCAGAACATGACCCAATAAAATACTTTTATTGTAACATGTAAAAATTAAAGCAGAGAGTATGCACAAACCGGTTTCGGCTGGTAAACCAGACACAGCCTTCCTCAGTGTTCACTCGTGAGACCTTCACTATGACTCATGAATATGGGACAGTGTCAAAGGCCTTGGATAAGTCAACATAGTCGGTATGTCCTGTTATCTTCTTCTGTGGGGTCAGTATCCAAGAAGTCCACAAGGTTCAGTAAGCAAGATGTCCCCTTGACAAAAACAAAATGGGTAGGGTCAAGTGTGTTGAAGGTCACCTATGTCCATGTAGATATGGCCCATGCTGATTCATTCCCCAGTATTGCAGATAAGTGTTTTTAGGCATATGGGTCAATAGCTGTAGTTCTGCATGTTACCAGACTGATGTGCATTGCACAGCACACAACATTTGATAATACATTTTGTACTGTGGTTGATATATGTGTGGAAAAAGTACTGAGACACTAGGGTTTCAGTGCTTGGGGGTGGCAACAGATGGATGTATTGTAAATATGTGACATATTGTTAGATAGGACCATCACTTTGAAATGTTTACACATGCAATTGCATGTCATACACAGGAAATGGACAGTAAATAGAAGCAATACAGCATAATATAAACATTTCCATAGGGTGGCGAACAGAGGGTTTGTGCAATGGTTAGTAAACTGCATATGCATGTGAGATACACGTTTGCAAGTAGGTAAGCAGTGCACCAACATCAGCCACATTGCTAAAGCCTGACTGTTAGTATTGAGTCTATGAAATACACCTGCTGCTTAACTGACTCTGTGGCAGCACATGTTAATGCATTAATACATTCCTTTTTTGTCTGAGATGGTACTGAGTTTGAATGCAGGTGTATCTAATGCTTTAAAATACTTTTCATTACAGTGTGATAATGCAATGACATGAATTGCTTATACAAGATGTGTTGCTGCATTTTGCTGCCACTCACTTTCTCTGTGCATTGGTGCATGATGTGAATCTCCTCACAAACATAGAGCCCAAAAAGTGAAGGGATCCATTGTTCTGCTACTTATGTGTGTTGTGTGTGGTTCTATTTTTTGACCAGATTAAAGCTGTTAAAATGGAGGTAGATAGGAAAGTGGTGAAATGGGGAGCAAGTAGGAGGAAGATCAAAGTCTGACAGTTAGTACTGAGTCTCTGGAATGCATCTGCTACTTAACTGACTCTGTGGCAGCATGTGTTAATGCAGTTAATACAGTGCTACATTCCTTTTTGAGGCCAGATGGTACTGGGTTCAAATACAGCTGTATGTAATACTTCAAACTACTTTCACATTACTGTTGTTGTGCATTGGTGTGCAATGTGCACCATCATGCAATAATGCATTAAAAAAAGAAATGGGGAAGATAGGACAATGGTGAAATGGGGAATAAGCAGGGTGAAGAAGTAAAAGGAATGTGCAGGAGGGAGGTAGGAAAGATCCATAACTAGCCATGTATTTAAGAGTGTAAAGTGAACATATCTGCCAAATATTAACTGAATTTGGACTGTCACCCCCATGGAGAGGGTTGACCACAACACAATCATGTTGTTTAGCCAACTGGACCAAATCAAGTGTGTCAAGACAACATGTGTGCGAAATGGAGAGGTATGCATGGGATTTTTTTTTTTTGTGGGACCGGTGCCCATTGAGAGAGAGAGAGAGGAATGTTGGGGAAGGGACGTAGGAATGTCTGGATGAGGTAAGTTGGGTAGGTGAGGAAGCAATTGCAAACAAATAAGACAAACAAGACAAGAGACAGGGATGGTGATGGACACAAAAGGTTGAGGGACACCATGATTGGGGTGAGAGTGGGGATATCACAAACCCATGGTTGTTAAGCTGGGTGAATGAGAATCGAGTTCTTACCCACTGGACTGTCATCACTGTCACATCACTCAGCTGCTGGCTGAAGTGCCTCGCATCTGTGTCTCCTTCTCCCGGTATGATATAAAATGAGTGAGAGCAGCTTGTCCAGCTGCCATAGGCATGCACCAACAATGCGGCACACAATTCTATGCACCATCACTGGCAATTCAGGGCAGGTGGTAAAATCACCACCTCTGCCACTGCTCTCAGAGGGTACCACTGGACCAGCCTCTGGGGTAGGACCACTTGAGGGGGAAGGTAGTGCAGGGGCAGCAGAGGCAGTGTTGCCAGGTTGGCTCCCAGAGATGCTGGGCAATGGTGCTGGAACCGGTGGAGTTGGGGGGGGCAGGCGGATCCTGTGGGACAGGCCTACCCTGCTGTGCTGTGGAGCATTTATTGATGTGGTGCACAAGTATGACATAGACACATTTTGATGATGCATAATAAAAAAAAATAAATAAATAAAAAATAAAAATAAAAAAAGAGAAGATAAGGGTTGGGGTATAGGAAAAAAGAGATAAGATTAGTACCTTCATATGTAACATACAGTGCATTGATACAATTAATTGACTCTATTATCTTAATTTTTACTTTTAAGACTACCAATTCCTATCAGATAACTTTTAGTTTTAAGACCACCATCTCCTAATAGATGCACACTATAGTACAGATTGCAGCAAGTACTCCTTGGCATGTGCATATATTACACATACACATTCCAATTATACATACTGTATTACAGTACAATATATGTGTCACTGGTAAAATGTTTTTACTTTAAATCTTCAAATTACACATAACTGAAGAATTAACGGTATTGTATAGTTGGTAAGTGTGGTCTTTGAATCCACAACCTCTGACTAAAATCTGATATTGTATTCTTGGTTTGTGCAACAGACTAAAGCATGCATACCTGCTTCAAAAGTTGAGATACACATGCTTAATTTGATATTGTAATATTGGACTCTTGGTTTGTGCTACAGACTAATGCATGCATACTTGTTTTTATAGCTGAGATATGCATACTCAATTTGATACAACTCTATAAAATAACACAAAAGCTATCTTTAACATTTAATGCTAGAATAACACTACTATTCTGCTGAATACACACCACATGCTTCACTCATCATCACCAATCTAGCCATTTGGGTTTGTACATTGACCTTATGGTCCGTGGCAGCTGTGGAGAAAACAGAACAGAATACCATTATGAATACCAGTATTGCTTATAGTCATCTTTTAAGTCTTACAAGTACTCTCTGTAGTTGATACACGGGTGTTGGATGTCTGCAGTCCTAAATTCCATGATCCAATGGTCGAGGGAATCCCTCTTCCTCCTTCAGAGCTCATTGTAGTGATGCCTACATTGTTCACCAGTGCAGGGGATACTGGTGGCACTGGTTAGAGCCCTGGTTAAACTATCCCAAGCTTCTGACTTATAGTGGGAGCCAGAATAGTGCCCCTGCAAAAACCTGGGACTGTGGTTTTTAACTAGGAGTCCAACAAAAATCTTGGACTCCTGGACACCCCGTCTCTGTGCCCTAAACCTGACACCTTCCCCCAAATGGCTGCCATGTCTGCCGTGGATCTAGAACAATGGGGAATGATACTTTCTCACCAATTCTAGTCATTGTATTTACTGGGAGTGCGCACACTGTTTGAAGATGTTGCATTCCGCTTACCTTCATGCAAACATGGTGTTCAGTAGTGTGCAACTCCAAGATCCTTATTTGCTCTATGGTAAGCAGAGTGCAACAGTAGCAAGCAAAGCAAATTCAAGATTATAGGATGTTCAGGCAGTTGTGTATGTGTGTTAGACAAATGTGAAGGCCATGGCAGTCCAGCTAGCAGAAATATACTTACAGGAATGTAGTACACAATATACCTATAGTCATACATTTGAGAATAAATGGGATAATACATAGATAAATTAATACATTACTGATACACAGAAGTGCCTGAGCCCTAATACATATAATTAATATCAGCTACACCATGTCAAGTGTTATAAGTGAGAGTGACTATAATAGGAAGTGGAACAGCAGTAAAAGTGCACGGAATATGCTGTATTTGAACTGAGAACCATGTATATGGCAGCCTTACACTTACACCTGTTGCCATAAGAAGGTTGAGAGAACACTTGTCTATGTTGCAGTTCATTGTTATAAACTGCAATATCATAACAGTAAAACAAAAGTTGCACAACCTGTACTAGAATCCGAGACCATCTGTACTACAGCCCTACACTTACATCTCCTGCCATAGGACTAGTTGCATGACATTCCCTGTTTTACTAATCATTCTTAAGGTGTTGCTGTTAACCACCAAGCAATGTCACTTAGCAATGCCCAAATGTAATAACTGAATGCATCCAGTTTCTATTTTTGGCTGTCTGGGTTCTGTCTGGCCAGTTATCCAGTTTGCACACTGCCATGCTTTGTGCAAATGAGATAAGCACAGCCAAACTTGACATTCATTTTTCTCCTGTTTGCCATGTTTGTGTTAAGTGGCCCATAGCGTAAACAGTGCCCTGCCCACAAAAGAAAAAACAAAAAAAAACAAAAAGAAAGGAAAACAAAGGGAGAAATAGTTCAAATGAGGAAAACCAATCTATGACATACACACTAGAAAATGTTATACACATCAGATATTTCTACATAGGTCTGGATTAGAACTATCACTCCAATGCACCTTCAGAACACAGGATGGGTGCCTTATTCCTCTTTGCCACACACACAGCTTTCCAGCAAAGAACTTAAATCAATATGCATACAACCAACTGTAACAGCATCTACACTGATATCAAACCATACAAGTGTTATTTGTACCTGTACTAATTAGTTTTGGATGTAGTGCACCTAGTGATCGCACAGCCTGTTATGATTATTGCTTGCAAATAACTCTGCCTTACATTTCTGTGTTTGTTTTCCATTCTTCATTTATCTGAACAGTAATCTGAGATGTTCAGTGTGTAAGCTATTCTATATCATTGGCCTTAAAATGTGTGAGGATATTAAGTGGAAATAATAACAAAAGAAGGGCAGGTTGGATGTGAAGGAACACAACCTGTGACTTGTGTGCTACTTACTTGCATTTCCAACCTTACATCTTAACACTTTGTAGATGTGAACTGACACATCCACTGGAAGTAAGGCAGTCTGCAGTGCTGTTGTGTTTTCCTTCTCCAAACACTAATCAGTCACAATTGCAATCCATTAAAACCAAACACTGAGTGAATAGCTGCACTGTGTTTACACACCTACACTGATCCAATTTTTTGGGATTCAGCAGTTCTAATGAGTTCACACCTCATTTGCATCTTCACCTTGCTGACAGCCCTGAATCTACACCATAGAAAGGTAACTGTGTAGCTCGGCAAACTGATGGTGGGGACACTTGTTTATGTTGGAAAGAGTGGACATAGTGCTATTTCTTCAGGATATATCTGTACAGAGAAGTACAGCACTTCAGATGGTATGCTTCCATTTGGTCAGCTACATTCTGCATATGCTGGAACATATTTAAGAAATTTCTGAAGAATAGGCATTTACACTTTTATCTGTATGCATTAGTTAGAAGTGTACTGATGGCATGGGCATGTTTGTCAAGCCATTTCAGAGGTATACATGACTGCCAATACATGAAAATAGAATGCTGTGTGATAAATATGTACAAATGTTTCAGGGATAGTTACTTTGTTAGAATGTTTAGCATTTCAAAGAGAGTTTGTTAACAAATTGTGCCATTTCCTGTTCTTTTGGGGGGAGCATAGGTGAGTCACTGTTATGGCACAAACAAGGATAGACTGTTCTTTTGTGGTGGGTCAAAGGTGAGTTACTGTTATGGCACAAACAAGGATATGTTGCTCTATTAGTGTGATACAAGGATATGCCACTCAATTCTATTATTTATACAATACACTCCAGGCTCAAGACTTACTTTGTATATGCAGCAGTTGACATGGTTCTGTTTGTGTAGACTTATTTTCATGGCTGTATTCCAAGAGTTTTGGAATATGCAGGACAAACCAGCACAGACTCTATATGGATGCTTTATAGCTTATTGGATAGCTCCATTGTGTTGGACTGGTTGATTAGCATGCAATTCAGCTGCTTATGCTTTAATTAACATACCTTGGTGATTACCTGTTTGTGCAGGAGTGAGCGCCTCCACATGGCACTTACTGAATCTAAAATTTCTGCACCTGCGCGCGTGTTGTGCCGTGACGTGCACACGGGGAAAATTATCATGTAGGCTTTATTGAATCTCCTGCATGTTTATTTTAATATTTCAGTACCAACCTTAGCAGTGTTTTTATGTGTGTGTATATATGAATTAAAAATATTACTGTAATAACCTACTGGTTTTCCTCATCTAATGTATACAATGGATTGAGTAAGAATATAATATTAAATGTTTCCATTTTATGTAACAGAGTGGAGACACAGTTTTAAATTCATGAACCTGGTAACTGGATGATTTTAAACATGTGAGTCATTTGATTAGATATTTAAGCTGCTGTTTTACTAAATGTGATGGTTCTGAAGAAGTCCCGTATATATATATATATATATATATATATATATATATATATATATATATATATATATAGGGATGAAAGCGCTAAACCATAATATTATATGAACAATAAATTGCTTTCTTTATGGATTTTTGGTCTTAGTCGATATTTTACTAAACTTAAATAGTGAATTATGGCTTGGTGATTTTCGACACTAAGTGATCCAGGTTCATTTATTGTTTGCAAGTTTCACAGTTTTGGTAGGCTGCACGGACACACATTATATTGGTCTGTACTGGACTTTTCTAAATTTAAAGGTAAAATACTTCTCAATGCTAGGCTCATACCAGCTTAGGATGCACATTCTGAGCGGTCTATGATGTGTCTCTTCATGTAGTCTGGGGAGGCATCTCTTAGGTCATTTGCACCCACATGGACTAAGACCAAGTTATAGTGGTACTTGTAGTCCAGTGACCTTAGTGCATGCATACTGTGGTGGATTCTGACTCCTGATAAGAAACTGACAGTGACTTTCTTCTTACTCAGCCTGGTGAGAGGGACATCAGTGTGTCTCACAATAGAGTCTCCAATGACCAAAATGTTGGATTGTGTGGTGGCTTGCCTTATGGGCTTAGAAGTAGAGGCTCCATGAGACGTGGCTGTATGTGTTGTTGTGGGCATTGTTTAAAAGAGTGCATTCAGAGCTGCTGAGGGTGTTTGTTATGTATACTTCATCTAGGAGGTCCTTGGGGTTTAAGAAGGTTACATTTAAGTGCCTCAGCATATGTCAGTCTATTTGTCTGCTTTGAATTGTGTGTGATGGGTCTGCATGTATATTTCTGACAACCTGATTGACATTAGGAGTGCTATTATGTGAGAACTTTGCCTCCAGTGGGGTTGTATAAATACATCTCTCACATACCATGTAAGTTTGTTTAAGAACTAACTGGTTGTCAGTAAACATGTGACAATTTCCACATTGCCTTAGGATGCCCATAACCACCAAAGTAGTAACAGAGATAGTGGGAAAGTTCATATCAATGACAACAGACCATTTTTATTGATTAGATGGTTAGAGTGAAAATGCAAAGTAATGTCAGGAGCATCTGTTTTGCAACTCTGGGGGGCAGTGCTTGTCACTGTAAACTAGTTGTCCTGTGTGCAACTAGGTATTGGTGAAATGTCAATGGTGCTTTTACAGGAAAACTGTAAACTCAAGGTGTCTGTGTCTATACAGGGCACTGCCAAACAATTGAGGGGAAACTAGTAAGTAGACCCTGATGATTTATGGATGAAGTATTTAGGCAGATATTCTGAAGTTCAGTTAGACAGCAGCAAATCAAACAGTACTTACTGAAAAGAAAGAATTAGCTTGTCAAAAGTGATGAAAAGAATGGATTCACCTGAATGACTACTGCTTGGCTATTACTAGTGCTAGTCTTATCACACATTTACACTGTCAGGATACAATGCTCCTTTGCTTCTTCTCTCAGTGGAAGCAAAACAGTAGCACCAATCTCAAGATGAGAAGCAGGCCACAGGCTCTTTGGAGATCAACAGTCTTGCCCAGATAATGAAAGGGTCTGTAGGCTTGTTGTAGCCTTTTCCTGGTAGATGCCTTGAATAGCAACCACAGCAATTAGGAAGACCAAATGTAGACACTCAATGCCCAATCAGAAACAGTCAGAAATCAATGCACTGTGCTCCTTCTCTCACCAGTAGCTAAATATAAGCACAAATTCAAAGCTTGTACCTATCAGGCAGTTATTAGGCTTTCCAGTGATCAGTAGTCTCCAGGAAATAATGTCCCTATGCTTCTTCTCTCACCAGGAGCAAAAGAGAAGCACTAAGCCCAAGATGACTACTGAGAGGTAGAGTGCAGGTTCTCCAATAACTGATGGTCTTGGAGTAGCTGTTGCAGATTTTAAAGGTAAGATGGAAAAAAAGGATTGATATCCTAAGAGTTGCAGTGTGCACTAAGCAGATAGATATGAAAGGGTAACTTAAGCAACTAATTTTAAAAGAGTGAGAAAGATTGGAAGAGTGTCAACACTTTATATTCAGGCTGTTTGGACTACAGTGGGATGGGCAATAAATTTAAATAGCTAAATGATACTGATTTCCCAAAATGTTAATTTTGTGCTTACTCACAATAGCCAATGAAAGAAGAGTGGGAAGGAGATATGTGGTCAAATTAACATAAGGGGCAAGCAACTAGAAAGGCAGATGGGTTTAAAAACACAGCAGCAACAGGGTTGGAGGGTGGAAGCAAACTTAATGTCTGTATGACTCACAAAAGACACAGCTGTGCTCTCTTTCCTAGTTTCAATACACAATTAAAAGCAGAATACAAATAAAACACAGGAGGAAGGCAATGAAGCAATGCAAAATGCAAGAAAGTGAAAACAAACTAACCTTTCCCTCATGACAAGCTATGGCAGAGTTAGGGAGAGCCTTTCCATTTCAGCTGTGTCATCTTAGAATGATTTATGCTTCACCAATTTTTTTTACATTGGAAAGCATAAATTGAAAAACCTAAAAAAGAGAAAACCAACTGTTTTTGCAGAGGGGAAAGCCTCTCTTTACTCCTGCATCTCTCTTAATTATAAGTACAGCAATTCCACTGTGTCACAACAGTGGAGAAAAGTGAAAAAAATCCAGTACACCATTGTCTCTCATGATACAACTCCATGTGGTTTTGAAAATTTATAATTAAAGGAAATCAGAGAACAAACTACTCCCACATGCTATCCTCTTAGTAGGGTAAGATAAGCCAGTAAAGCTATGATATGCTAAGTAGATGTCAGTAGAAGAAGAGCATATTTAACTGAAGCTTTTCCTGATATATTAAGCAGCTGTCCCACTTCTGTAATGTTAAACATTCTCTGGGCTACCAACAGCAGGTTTTGCTGTACAGTTTGCTGTGGGTCCGGAACAGGTGGACCAGTTACTTTGATGAGACTGAGATATGAGATGGAAATTCTACCTTTTTTTGAGATCTCTGAGAGTTAAACTACATAATTGTTATCCAGAATACGTTTACCTTTCAGAGGATATGTCTTACTCCATATATATTCCAATTTTTATCAAAACTATCTCATGAAGACAATGATCATATCATCTTTCAACACTCAGCACTTATGTAGGTCATAAGTGATTCTGTCTGGCTTATTAAGACCACTCATGATGGTCTGTTCAAGCCCTTAAAGGTCATTATTGCTGTTTTGTATTATTTGAGAAATTGGTTCAATAAAGGCATCATAATAATCGGATGTTGTTCTGGTCCACAAATTTTATACTGGACTAGCTCTTATTTATGTGACTTATTCGGTGAAGCCCCAGGATGAAGTGTTTCAGAAAGTGGTTAAACAAAACAATGGCTCCACCATGATGCATATATATGACTGGTTAGTAGTTTACAAAAATGGCATCTAAAATTGTTGTCAGAGGTAGTAACACGTACAAAGCCACAACTTTCCATAATTTTGATAAAGTTGAATAAAATGCATGGTATATTCATTAGATTCTTTATTGTCACTGTTATTAATATCATCAAGGGTAATCACCTTGGTTGAGATGATACATGGTTGACCACAAAACCGTGAGCTTTTGGAGATATGTCCCCACATAGGTGAATGGTATATAAGAAGAAATCTTCAATGTTATCATTCCTAAATAATGCTGAAATAGGTTAGTGGTCTCATTATTTATTTGGGACATGGAAATTCCCATCACCAATACTACCCCTGTGAAGATACCACACAACAACACTATTTCATAAAAGACATGGTGGAAAATACTCCACTAAACTTGTAGGGTAGGGGACTTCATTCAGCCAGATCTGTGTAACATACACCAAGTCAGCAACCTATAGTAAATAAACCAGTATAAAGTGTGCTGCACACAAGACTAGCATTAAAAAAAGAAAGAAAAATGTGTCTGAAGAGGGGTATAGAGTTATGTAAGGTAAGTAAGACATAAATGCTGGCACACACCAGCAAGTTCCTTGAATGGCTTACAAAAAATGATCTCATTTTAACAAAAAATTGAAACTGAAATATGTTTATAAACTATGTTGGAAACTCCAGTTTGTCCTTAGAGCAGGGAGGTATGCAGTTCTTGCAGCTAAGATTGGATAGTAGATATATGCAAAGGATGTGCCTCTTCCATGGCACAGAGGGGTGGTATTTTGACTGGAGCCCAACAGACCTGTGTTTGATTAGATGATCTGACTCCTAAGGAGTTGGTTGTTTGGGGGGTAGGAAAAGTGTTGTATTTGCCAGTTCACATATCTAAAAGGGAGGGGAGAATGATTTGGCTGGTGCTGCCACTCTGTTAGTGAAGGAGAACCAGGAGGAGATGGAGTATTTATCACAAAATCAGTGGGATTCACTTGGAAATGTCTGTGTGTGAGTGGGGTTAGGGGTGGCCTATAAAACAAAAGACTTCTCTCTTGGGCAGCAGTGTGATACTATACTTGGACACCTCAGTCTCCTCTCCAGACTTTAAATATTTGATCACACTTGGGTTCATAGAATAATACTAGGCTAACAGCCCTTGGGAGCCATTTCAAGCCTAGCCAATTATCCCTTGTGAGACTCAAATCCTGCTCCTTGTGTTTGTAAGGCAAACCCCTTAACCATTAGGCCACCCTCCCAGTTTGAGAGAAGACTGAGGAAGAGCACTGGAGCAGTTGTTGATGGTCTAGGTAAAAATATACTAAAAAAGATACATGCAGGAAGCATTTCTGACAGCCAGTTTGGAGGCAGTGCATCTGACATTTTTGTATGATTTGTTATATATGCAGGAAATGTAATTACTGAAGGCCCTATTCCCAGACATCTTAATGGAAGGAGGGCTGATTTGAAAATTGAGGCTTCAGAGGATCTTACTCTCCTCGGGGAATGGGTACATAAACATGGGTAGACATGAATATTCTTGGGGACGAGTAAAGATGTGCACATGTAAATATATTTAATTACATTTAACCCTAAAGCCATCAGTGGGGAAACAAGTAGCTTTGTTGCAGAAGGTTGGGGGTTCTATTACTACACCAGGCAGATTAATTGCTGACATTGAAGTGCAGCATAAGGGGTTACTGCACTCCTGATTGTGCCATCCTTTGGATGAAACATTAAAATGATGCCCCATTTTCTTGAGTTGATGATAGCTCTCATGGATGTAAAAGGTCCCATAACACCTATTGAAAAGAGCAGGAGTCGTTTATTTTACACAACATGAAAAACACATTTACATATTTTAAAATGTACACATTTACAGGAACATATATACACATTTCTATTTTTTTTTTTTACTTTTTATCATTTTTCTTATAACACACTGGTTGTTACTCTTCCATAGTTGACCTCCACTCCTTCTACAAATCTATTTTTTGAACTATAACTGCAAAATCTATTTCCATTAAAATCATTCAGTCTTTCATTCCAAGTAATCTATATTACATAAAATAAATTATCTATTTTTCTCACATACTCTTTCTTCTTGTTATTTTATTATCCGTACATAATCATATTTATATCTGTATTGTTTACATTGTTAATATTCTCAAAAAAATTCTTTACATAACTTTTGCCAGACTCTCACCACTCTTTTACATTTCAAAAAACATGCTCTGTTGTCTCCACAAAATAAACACAATCATTTAACTTTCTTTTTATATGCCATATTCCCCTTTACTGGTAACATATTTATTACCAGTCACCGTATGAAATCCTTACTCCTTACTATCTTGGTATACCACTTTTTCCTGTCTTTTAATGGCTTTAATCATGCCTTGTGGTAAATTTTCCCATGGATTTACGTAATAGTATTGTTTCATCACATATACCACATCCTTCTATTTTTCTCTATATTATCAATTTTTATTTTTCATCTTGGCATTTTTTCTTGATAATTTTTAATTTCTTCATTTACAAATGTTTCCTCTTTTTCTTATTCTCATCATCTCCCAGAACTTTTTGTACCTATATTTAAACATTCTCACTATTAATATCTCATTCTCTTCCTTTACCCACTTTAATACCCTATACAAGTTTAAAGAAGCAGAATAAACAACTGGATTAAGTAACTCCAACCCCCCCTTCATCTTCATTCATATACAAAATACTTCTTTTCACTGGGTTTAATCTTGAGCGCCATATAAAAGAAAACAATTGCACAATTTCTTTTTTCATGTTTTCTGTGGGATCATGTAGACAATTGACATATATGCTGTTTTCCCATTAGTACAGAATTCACCAGATAAACCTTTTTTCTTGAAAGACAATCTATACATCCTCAACAGAGGACATATTTCTTTCATTTCTTTTATCAAATCCTTCCATTGCATCATAACTACACATTATCCTAAACTGTATCCCTAGCAAAGACACCTCATTCATTGAAAAATACACACCCACAATTTTCATTTTTTGCACTTTAAATCACATTTTTTTGCATTATGCCCTGTTTTACCACATAAATAACATCCTTTTTTTATCACATTCATTGATTAAATGATAATTTTTTTTCAACAAAAATAACAAGTCTTTGGTTGACCGCTGCATTTCACAAAACCCCATTACTATGAACATTCCCCTGGATTCAGCAAGCTCTTCATGGAGTGCAGGAATAGTGCAAGAGCTGCTGCATGCAATATGGCTGATGAGCGATCCAGGAACGAGCTCCCAGGATGTACACGAGCGCTCCTACACTATTCCTGCACAGACACTACTGCTATATGCTAATTACCTCATTTGCTAGTGAAAACCATGCAAATTAGGTGAATTAGTGATCCAGGAAGCAGGCAGGCATCTGTGCAGGAATAGTGTAACCTGCAGAAATGTATTCGGCTACTAACCGAATACATTTCTGCAAATTACAAAATGGAGGTATGACAGCTCCAAAGAAAGCATGTATTCAATGTAGTAGGCATGCCAATGACCAAACATATGGCCGTTGGCATGAGAAATAGTTGCAAAATGATAAAAAATAACTTTTATTGTTTTTTTGTCCAATTTCGGCTGTTTAAGCGTAGGGCAGCGGTACACAAATAGGATCAGCCCGAAAATAAGAAAAAAAGTTGGAAATAAGCTGTTAAATGCAAATCAGCATTTTGCCATAATAGTCAATGGCATGCATAAGACAACAATATCAGGGAATAATGGTTGCTAAGGGGGAAGGCTCAGTGTGAGTGTGGTAACTGCGAATTAGCATTCTGTTTTATGTAAATGAGGGGATTGATACTGAATCGCAGATTTCCTCTCAGTGTTAGCTTGCACTCAACCGTGTAGGTGCAGCAACACCATTGTATAAGCGGTAGATGACCTCATAAGAGTGAGTGTCATGCATGCCATGTCAGCACATGCCGGTGAACACATATATTTCCTCAACACCCATGCGGCATTGACCAGCAATATGCGTCCCTTCTACCAAATAGTAGAATACCCTGAGGTAGTGGGTGCTATAGACTGCACTCACATACACATCAAAGCACCACCTGGTGAGCGGGGTAGGGTCTACATAAATCACAAGGGCTGCCCTTCCATCAACTGCCAGGTTGTGTGTGAATCCTAGGGCATTATCCTGAATGTGTGTGCTGGCAGCCCTGGAAGCTATCATGACTCCAACATCTGCATATGACACAGCTGTACCAGTCATTTGCAAGTGGGGACATCCCATATGGCCACCTAGTGGGGTATGCTGGTTATTCACTAGAGCCGTGGCTGATGACACCCATCAGAAATGCACACATACCCGAACAAGAACTTCATAATGAGGCACATGCACACATCAGAATCATAATAGAGCATGTGTTTGGGATGCTCAAGTCACAGTTCTGCTGCCTGGACATATCTGGTGGAGCCTTGCAGTACTCTCCAGCTACATGTACACAAATGTTTATAGTATGTATCATGCTACACAATATAATCCTGTGGAAACAGCTGCAGCAGGAACAGCCCCCCCCACCATTCCAAGGCCATCACAGGCACAGAGGGACTCAAAGGAGGAACAACCTGAGCCTGCCCATGTAGGCAGAAGGAGGTGTGCCCAGTATGCCAAGGCTTTGGCAAAGAGGCAACATATAGCACATACACTGACATGGTAGGGACCCAGGGAATGACACCTCTCTCTGACTCTCACATACAGTAAAAAGGATGCCAAACATGACACTACCTGTGCTTTACCATGTATAGGGAATGTACTATGTGCATCCAACATAATCAGCCCTCCAACACCATCCTCAATACTGGCACAGCCATAAGGTAAGTCACTCTTTATATCAATTGCTGAATGGAGTAGTATGTTCTGATAGTTGTATCTATGGTATGGACGTGAGCATGCAAGGGAATCGGGTGGCTGAATGGGATGGCAGCAGATAGTGGACACCTATATGGGCAGCATGAAATCCCTAAGAAATACTGGTGTCAGCACACTTGGCAGTACTAGACAAGGTGACGAATCCCACTGCAGTACATGTGGTGGCCCAAATGTGTGTCCATAGGATACACACATGCATTTCAGTGAGGCACACATACCCACCATCAGCCTCAGCCAGCAGGACAGGTGCAGATGACCATAAAGAAAGGCTGGGCTAAGGCCTCCAATTGATGGCAGTGGTTACCAGCCCCCCTCCAGACCTACGCAGACAGACTACAACAGGTCTGCCAGTTGTATGTCATTTTTGAAGGGTAAGAAGTCTGAAACTGAAATGTAGGCCAATAAAACCTAAGATCTGTACTCTACTGATATGCCAACAGTCTGTATGATAAGTCAGAATAGAAAATGAAATGGAAGCCAAAAGAGTACCTGAAATTCCAGTACAATCATAGCAAATGTTTAAAGTTGTCAGGTGTGCCCCCCCCCCCCCACAATACTATGTAGAAATGCAGTAACATGTACATGTGGGTTTAATAACAGTGGATCACAGATTACCTCAGCTGGCCCAATCTACAGGATAGATTGTTGCACGTGTACAATATGTAGAGGTCCGTGTGTTAGGTTGTTGTGTGTTCAATATTGTCTGGAAGTGGTCAGCATGTAGGCATGGAGGGTTGTGTCTCGGTGGCCTATGATGACAGGGCCATGTTCTGACAACTGCAGTGCCAACCGCAATGTTTCTCAGCAATACCCATGTAAGCAGTCATCCATACTCACTGTCCAGATGTAAATATCTGTCACTGTCTGAAAGATGGACATGTCATAAATATGGGCCCAGACATATACACAGTACACAGGTGGAAGTACTCTAGACAGAGTACATAAAATGTAACTGTCAACTGCACACACCTTTGGAATTGTACATCCAGATTAGCAGCACATTAGTCATCTGTGTAGTATGGAATACTGATGTAGCCTGGCCAATCAATGGCAGACCACAAAAGGCACAGTTATGAAGTAATGAGAGATTGCCTATGTCCCCGCACAAGGCAGCATAAGGGGAATGTCCAATGTATATTTGTGAGTCAGCTGCAAGAAGCTTCCATATCACACATGCACTCAGCTCACCCAACCATCAGCCACAGGTTTATCACAGGTCATATCCTTGCTGTTGGGAATGAGTACAGTATGACCCCATTTCTGTATGTGAATACCCACAGAATGCAGCATGCTGAAGAGGTGTCCCATGCAGGTGTGTCTCTAGCTGTAAGCAGCACCCTGCCAGCATCAAGACCAATAGATTAATACGGACAGGAACTACTGCCATTAACACCTCACACACTTACCCTGTCACCCCTGGGGAACCTAGTGGCACCAGCCTGGGAATGTAGGAGTGACAGAATGCACTGGCCTGCTACAGATCGCCTGCATCAATACCAAATGGCCTACACTCCTCTTTCAAAGGCCCGTGCCTCACCCATAGTGCCAATGTATGTTATCTCATGGGTCCCAACTAACAACATAACACAGTCAACAGAACACAAATGCAAGGCCATGTTGATAAATCCCAGTAGCATGCCCACCATGTCCTACTGAATGAACTGTGGACCAACCCCTAAATACCGCTGGGATGAAGGGACAACTATAGGGATATTTCTCAGATATCGCTCGCATAATGTTAGGAAGAGGACAGAATAACAGAGTGGGGGATGTAGAAGTATGGACGTCATGGAGTGTGTGAAGTCTGAATCTCTGATGTATGCCCATACTACCCCTGCCTGCAAACCCAGTAATGGGTGGCTACAAACCTGCTCATAAACCACAATGTGAAAGGGAAGTGACCAGATTTATGAGCCCTGCCTCTGGGTAACCTGGGTGAATTTGTACAGCTGAGATGTATGGCCACAGCAGGATATGGCCATTCTGTTACATCAATATATGTACAAGAAGGGGATCCTCAGCCACCATAGTACCAAGGTGCTGGACCATTTACACAGACCCAGCAGCAAGTGTCTGCAGCTACCCCTCCAGAATGGCATGAGTATGCAAGAATATGTAGGCTGCAGACCACAATACTGGACACAGCTTCATTAATCTTGTATTTCCCAGGAAGAAACTCTGAGCAAATAAGTATACCTGTCAGTAGTTGATGACATAATACATCACTGTGTAAAACAGCACATATGTCTGGATATCTCTGCTAACACCAACCATGTAACACTATCCCACTATCTGTTGCCCATTGTGACTCCCTGTTGTCAACCTATCTACAGATATCCTGCAGAAACAGGTTGCTAGCTGAAGATGTAGAACACCAAACCCTGGACTGGAGTACAACCTACCTGGAATGGATTCACACACTCAATACAGAAGGTCATACTGAGCATGCTCCTACACTTAGAAAAATGAAGCTCATGTCTGACATCACAGTGGACTATACATATCTGTCAGTCACAGATGTTTGTGCACATATAACACATTGTACACCATTCATGCTTTGCACATGCATTGGATAGAAATACTCACACATATCCAAAGCCAACACACTATAATATGTCAAACATACACTCACAGAGATGTGGTGAAGAGAGAGACAGACAGTGACAAAGAGATTTCCATTATGAGGCCTGTCCCACCCACCACACATCCAATTGGCCAATATCACATGATGTGCTGATGTCAATCACTGTAGACATTCCTTTTGGTAGCCCTCAGCCCTATAGTGTCTGTGGTGCTTGTGATAATTGTGTAACATGACAGTACAAATCAGAATTCATCTAGCAGTTGTATACCCAGTCCTGTTAAATGTAAAGTTGTGTGTGACTGAGTGTGTGTGTGTGTGTTTCCAGAGGAATGGTCTATGGCCCATTCACACACACTGCACTTCCCATTGCCCATGTTAGCACTCCTGCTGATGTCAGTCACCTTGAAATAACCCTCTGGCTAAATCTTACCCCTATAAACTGCATGGTGCTTGCAATACGTGTGTAATGCTGTAGTGTAGAAAACTAGTTAAGTAGGAGTTTTAATCCCAGCCATAGCAACTATGAAACTGTGTGTGTATGTGGTGATGAATGATTTTGAGGCCCTTCACACTCACTACACCTCCCATTGCCCTACTTTACCTTGACTGCTGATGTCAGTCACCTTGAAATAACCCTTTAGACAAGTGCCAGCCCTATAAGCTATGTGGCACTTGCGATAACTGCATAATACTATAGTGTAGCATACTAGTTAGATAGAGGCTTTAAAACCAGACATGGCAACTATAAAACTGTGTGTGTGTTTGTATGAAAGAGTGTGTGTGTGTGTGTGAGTCTTTGATAATTTCTGATTTTATGGACATTGACACTTACTACTCTCCCCTTACCCCTCCTTTAGCACTGCTGCTGATGTTAGTCACCTTCAAAGATACCTTTGGATAGCTCTCCAGCAGGTGAGCTCCATGGCACTTGTGATAACTGCATAATACTACAGTGTAGCATACTAGTTAGATAGGAGGTCTAATCCCCGATATGGCAACTATGAAACTATGTGTGTGTCTTTGACAATATCTGCTTTTATGGACATTGACACTTACTACTCTCCCCTTACCCCTCCTTTAGCACTGCTGTTAATGTTAGTCACCTTCAAAGATACTTTGGACAGCTCTCCAGCATATAAGCTCCATGGCACTTGAGATAACTGCATAATATTATAGTGTAGCATACTAGTTAGGTAGGGGTTCTAATCCCAGACATGGCAACAATGAAACTATGTGTTTGTGTGAGAGAATGTGTGTGTCTTTGATGGTACCTAATTTTATGGACATTGACACTTACTACTCTCCCCTTACCCCTCCTTTAGCACTGCTGCTGATGTTACTCACCTTCAAAGATACCTTGGCACAGCTCTCTAACATGTAAGCTCCATGGTGCATGCCATAAATGTGGAACAATGTAGTCACAGTAGCTACATCGGTATAGGTTTGAAACTCATCTGTGGCAAGCATATGTACATATGTATGTCTGTACCTCAAAGATTTTGACCCCATTTACACCCAGTACACATCTCAGTGCCTGATTTTAGCAGTCCTGCAGATATAATTCACCTTAGAAATACCTATTGCCAACCCTAAACCATGTAAGGTCAGTGGTGTACATGGTAAATGTGTAACATAATGCTTAATAAAGATTGTTAGATAGAGCTTTGAACCTCACCCCTGGCAAATGTAAATATGTGTGTAGGGTAAAATAATTTTTGGGTCTCTCACCCACTACATATCTCAATGCCAGTATTTACAATGGCTGGTGATGTTCCTCATCTTAGAAGTACCTTGGGACAAAATTCATCCTCTAAGCTCCATGGCACATGTGATAAATGTGGTACACTATAGTAATACTGGCAAGTGTATGTCTGTCATCAGTGCCCTGTGGTTGGGGGGGGGGGGTTACAGTGATTGTGTAATAATAGGATCCAATGAGGGATGGATTTTGCTAAATTATTATGTTGAGGACCTACTATATGTCACAATGTCCACCTTACAAGGCCAACAGATGTCAAACACCAGAGAGGTTAGTGTAGACAATTCATAGCTGTACATGTGACAGTATGGATTGGTGAACAATATAGGCAACCCTTCTATTACTCAGAGAACACTCTCCACCCATGTCTCATACACAAACACACTTGGCTAGGCAACAACCACTATATTGGTAGTTCTCTGTATATTGCCTCACAGATAGTAACCACGGTGTGATTGCAGTGGACTACATGCCTGTTGACCACAACAGTGCCCCTGACATCATAAAGTACTTTGATATGTTACATCTCCTGACTGAGTGTGTGTTATCCAGCAAGTAAAAGGACATGGCACCCTGTTCCATCCCCTCAGTAGCCAAATAAGTGTGTACAGTGGCCATTTTGCCATGTTCCCCACTGGATGCCTGCAACAACTGTAGAGTCTGCAAACGTACACCACAAAGGGAATACCATGCCTTATACACATGCCCTGTATGGACAGATGCCACTAACTCCACTGAATACCCGTATAATGCTGTCAATATAGGTGCAAGCATGACCTCAGTTACATAGCCAGGTCTCACCAAATGAGGTCAGGAATGCTGCATCAGAAAATAACAATCTGTCCACACAACATGCCCCAGAGACCTCAAGTACACTTCCACACGTCAAAGAACATGCATGTGGGACATGTGCACAACCCAGACACTGTCCTTGTTAGGGAATATAGATCACATACATGGGAAGCACCTGATGACTGCAGTCAGTAAACAGTGACATCCATGTATGTTACTGACTTCATATCCCTCAGAAGAGATATGGTGCAACAAACCCTATTACACCAGCAATTTTCTCAGTTTATCACAGCAGTAAGTCAATATTGGCCCTGTGTTTGTGCCTCTGTCCCCCAAGTCTGTCACCCTTTTTCTCTATGTCATGCAGTAAGAGGTGCATATGTACAGTATATCATTATTTACTGACATCATTCCTGAGAACAAGCCAGTGATATATAAGACTGCTAGACATGCTATTTATAGTAGGCCTTACATTTGAGGACAAAACCTGGACATTCTGTTGTAGTCTGTAGAGTAGTGAGGTCTGTGTACCTATGGTGATTGTTATCAGAGTGTCAGTATTGTGTAGTGGTATATTGTGAATATGTTACTTTGCCTGTGCACAGACTGTGGTAGATGTCAGTGTTCTTGTTCCTGTTCTATCTGACATTGCATGCTGCTCCAGTTTCTGGTACCCTATCAGTGTATATGCTTGTAGGGCCAGACTGAGACATGTCCCATACCACAGTCAGGCATCAGACTACACTGCGAATTGGGCCAGTATATGTAGGGTTAATGTATGAGTGGCAAATATGAGGATGGTTTTGTTCACACAGTCTATATACTGTACTATTAATTAAGCTTACCATAATGTGACAGTGACTGTGTTGAGATTGGTTGTGGGTATGCACTTTCACACTGGTGTCTGTTAGTCTGTGCTGTTACATGCCTATAGTGCCTGCTATATTTGCAATTACATGTGTATTCCCCCCATAGGAAGCTTGGGTCAGTATCATGGCAGTCTGCCTGTAGTTTACACAGTGCTTAGTGAGATGCCTAGCAGTTCAGTGTATTTACCTAGTGTGATGTTATGTCCAGATATTTGTCAGATGTACTGTTGCCTGGCCACCATACGTGTTGTGTATTTCTGAAAAAGCAGTGGGATGCTGTGAAGATCTATGTCACTAACTAGTAGGAAGTATGTGGGCTTGGGACCTCTGCTCCTCCAGTTAATATGTGTTACGATAGACAGGAGGGTGTGAATGCATCAATTGTGTGAGCTTATCTAATCCAGTATTTGTGTTATACCCCATTTTCATGGCTGTAAACATCCCCTTTGTCAGGCTTGGTCCACATGTCTTGCACTAAGGAGTTCTGTGTATACCTCTGGACTGACCAGATTGTTTCAGACTGTCCCCATTTATTGGTCATACTTCTGCTGTATTCCACAGGATCATTACTGTGATTTGTGTGGTACTTCACTATGATGATTTTATGATGTCTGTCAGTAACTGATGGCGTACATGTCAGTATCAGAAGAGCCTTCCTACACAACATGTCTATTGACACAACCTCTGTTACTGTAGCAACATTCTACATTTATAACTGCATTACTTACATTATGTTCCCTTGCAGTAAGAGGTTGTGAATTATGGTGCTGAGGTATGACTCCACTACATGTTATGGGCATATGTTTTATATATATATATATATATATATATATATATATATATATATATATATATATATATACACACACACACACACACACACACACACACACACACACACACACACACACACACACACACACACACACACACACATATCCTTATGTGTAAATATGAGTGTTGTAAATACCTTCTCAGATGTTTCCCACCATATTTATCTGATATGTGTATATTTAGATATAAAAACATGACTGATTCAACACTATTTTCGCTAACAAGTAGTAAACAATTGTAGTAGTCAAAGCAGTTGTTCACTACTATTCAGTACATGTACTGAACGATATATTTGAACAAGCAACAGACATTACTATGGCTCAGATGGCTTAGTGGTTAAGTACTGTAACTATAATCTATGGGGTCCTGGGTTCAAGACCAGTAAGGGCTGTTTATTTTGTTGCTAGGCAGAACAAGGATGGTTGGATACAAAGTGGTTAAGGCAGCTTTAAGCGGGTTTGCATGAAGCTAAACGAAAAGCCACTTACACCATGTAGGCTTCACTTACCACTGTGCAAATCTCCTTAGGATTTACATTTAAGCAATGCTTACACCTGCTAAGCATAACTCAGCCCTCGTAACCAGTGATCACATGCCAGTCTGATAAAATAGCAGGGTAATGACATATTTAATAAGTGTATTTAATTCCATGTACATAACATGCTTCTATGTACTGTCATTACAGTAGCAAGGGGTGTGAGTATACTGTATGGGACACCTGAGTATACATGGCTAGTACCACAATATTTTCTCTTTGTATGTGTTTCATACATGGGTAGTATCCCAGGTTATATGCAGTCACATTTGCATGTATTGTATCATTACGTTACTATGTTTAACAGTCCTTTTCCAAGTAAAAGCGCACCTAAAAACATGCTGGCTATGCCCTTGCAACTCCCACTCTAATATCATCCACCCCATCCAACCACTACCTTTCTCTCCACTCCACTAACTACCTTGATTATAGCAAGCTCAGATGCTCATAAGCCTAGTACTTATTATACAGCAGGAACTTCTCATTGTAACATTTGTTAATGTCTGTTATGTACTTCACAGATAAAGATTCTAGTTATCTACTGATGTACTATGTTCTTCATCTGTAAATATGTTGTAAGTAATTGCTATGTTAAATTGTTAATCGCTATGTAATCCAATGTAACTACTATCTATTTTGCTGTGGAGCTTTTCTCCCCGGGCCTCCGCTGAAAATGGACCTACGTCTAGTCGGACACTCCCGTTCAACAAATTTAAAATAAAATAAAAAAATAAAATAAAAGAGTAGATTGCAGATTGTAGTCCTGGAACCATACACCCCTGTATGCAAATTCTGTGTACTGACTATTATGTTCTGGGTGTGTGAGCTGTATGTTACGTACTTCCTATTGGATATTGATATGATATGTTGATATTAACTGTAGACTAGTATGCTTTTAGGACATGTCATTGAGGACTGCTGTCATGTAGTAATGGCATACCTATCAGTTTCAGATGTCTGTCTTTCAAAACATTTATCCTAATGCATAATCTACTTTCTGTCTGTCCTCTGTACAGATGTGCAGATGTCAGGTATTCATCTTGGCTGCTTACAGGCAATCTCTGATTGACTAACACTGACATATCTGCCCAGCGGTGTTATGAATGCCACAGCAGGGAAACCCCACTCTGTATGCACCACATGCCATGGATACCTCAACCAGACTACCACATTCAACAGAACATGTTTGGGTACAGGGCCCCAATCCAGACCCTGGCCATGTTATGCAATATATGTTGCATGCATGTCAATTGGAGCACCTCACTGGCCCTCTCCAACAGCAAACCAGAGGAGTGGATGTTGAATGTAACTGTCACCCAGGGGATCACTCAAGTGGCATTCCTTGATAGATGGCCTGGTGACAAATGTCAGGTGGCATGATACTAGTGTACTCACATGCCCTACTCTTCTCATCTCTCCATGGACATTAGCCTGATACACACCTAGGAACACCTGCACCTATGGACCTCTGTACTGACAAATGTGTCTGTGTGCATTACTAAGTATAACAGTGTTTGTGTGTTTGTAAACTTGTAGGTGAAAATACTCTGAGGACCATCTCACCCACTACACCCCCCATTGCTATACTTAGAAAGGGCTGCTACTGTAATTCACATTAAATGTACCTTGTTACACTTTTCACCTTATGGGCTACCTGGAGCTTGCAGTACCAGCATAAAACTGTTCTACAAATGGGTAGATAGGCATGGGTTACCCTCTGAATCCTAGCAATTCTGAGTGTGTGTGTGTGTGTGTGTGTGTGTGTGTGTGTGTGTGTGTGTGTGTGTGTGTGTGTGTGTGTGTGTAAGCAATTGCGTGTGAGTGTGCATATTTGTAGGAGACAGAATTGAGGCCACATTCTCCAAATACACTAAACCTTGCCATACATTATAAGGGATGGTGATGTTACTGACATCAGGAGAGCCATGACAAAACCCTCACCCTGCTATCACTGTGGCGTGTGCAATAAATGCATATCCCTGTAGTAGCAATAATTAGATAGACAAGGGTTTGTATTGCAGTACTGGTAAATGTGTGGTTGTGGGTATGTCAGAGCATTATCATGGGTTTCAGTGAGTACAATATCCAATGGGGGTGGGGGTGCTGGGTATACTGTCTTTACATCACGGTACCCCCCAATACATGTTCCAAGGTCCACTGTATGAGGACCGCTGTCACCATCAGCCATACAGGTAACTGATTACACTATCCAGCCCAATGATGCATGTGCTATGTGCAAAAATTCTGTAACAGAATGGACTCACTGACAAGGTAGTTAGCACTGCTAAACCCAGGTCTGTCAAATGTGTCTATGACTGTATGTGTTTGTCAATGTGTATATGACAGTATGTCATACTATGTGTTGTTCATTAACACTCAGTACATCCCCCATTACCGTACTGTACAAGGCCGTTGATGTTCTTCACTTAACAGGAAACTTGGGACACACCTCACCTAAAAGCTCTGTGGTGTGTGCAATTAAGGTCAAACACATTAGTAGCAATAAGTACCTAGGTAGGGGTTCTACTGCCTGTGTTGCCAAGTAAGTGTGTGTGTATGTGAAGGGATCTACTTCAGTTTGCAGAAAATATATGTCCCAGGAGATCATTTGTCTGAGAACTAACTGGCAAAAGGTAACATTTCAAAGCAATCATCTTGTGGAAATACATTCAATCAAAACCAGAAGTGGATGTGTAAATGCCTTCTTCCCCAATGTACAGCTGTACAGCAATACTGGAGTTGGTATATATACACGGGTGTGGTTCTTGTTGGCACAGCCACCCATATTGGGTTTATTATTGTGCATATCCCCCAGCTTAGTGTGCCATTATACTGTACAGTTTATGTTAACAGGTTAAATAGTTGTTCATCACACTATGTGTGTTTCTATGCCACCCCACACCCTCCAGAGTGGGAGGCTGTGCCACCCACACCAGCACACCTATGTTTACTAACTCCAGGATTTCACTACATTGGGGAAGAGTACATATACACTGCCAGTATCACTATCAATGACATTAAACTGGCGGACTGATTATTTACTGATGTGATGTTTTGGCAACTTTATCTTGTTGGAATTACATAGGCCAAAATGAGTTTGCTGCAAAATGAAATACATCCATGTGAACAGTATTCTCTGTGTATTGCATCAACACCAAAGCCTCTGTGTGTGTGTTTTTCACAAACATTTGGTGTGTGCCACCCAGTACACTTACCATTGTCCACTGTAGAAGAGCTGCTTACATCAGCCACCATGCACTCACCTGTATACACCCTTCAGACCTATCAGCCACGTGGCACATGCAGTAGTTGTTATACAGACCTGTTACCTGTGTTCAGCTGTATCCAGGATATGACACAGTCAATGTGTCACCACAGTGCCACACGCCTTGTAGGAAAGGACAGCAGACCAACATCCTGCTGACACATAGACACTTACAACACAAATGGAATACATTATGGAGACCACAATCAGTCATTGTTAATAATAGCTATAATGTATCATGGGTGGACAGCTACACACCCTAAAGTGTAAGTATTAATCATTCCAGCTGAAAACACTTTAAACAGCATTACATTGCTAAACCTTAGTACATTCACCCTGTACATCAGAACCACATTAGCATATCTCTGCATTAATGGTATGGATGACAGGGATGTGGCACAGGTATCATCATATGCACAGGGTGTGTTGTTGGTTTGCCAGAGGCCTGGGCTAGCTGTTTAGTTAACATCATGTGTGTGGGTCAGGGGGAGCTTTATTACATGTGCTGTGCAGATGTGGTGTGTGTAGGTAGGTATGGAGGTTCCCTAGCTGTGTTGGTGATGTGTGTGTGTGCGTGTGTGTGTGTGTGTATGGACACATTTCTGCCATGTGGCTGCCCTATACAGGAGTTTGCTGGATAGCTGCAGACCATACCTGGCAGGGAGTACAGTTCACTGTGTTCAGCCATGGACATGGGAACTGTGCCTTCAAGGGGTTCCACGGGCACTACCAGGCAGAAGCCCAAATATGGAACTGTCCCCTGATGATGACACTTGTCTGCTGCATCCGGGTCCCTCTTGGGACTGGCCAGGAGCACATGCACATGACCTGCTCTGTTGTGGTGTGGACAGAACCCCTCTTCAGTGCTGGTGCTGGTACTGCCACTACGGGAGCGGCTGTGAGTTGTTGTATGTCCATGGAGATCTCCACCTGTTGGTGTTGCTGACATACGTCCACATGGCCTATGCCCTACTCCCACCATATGCTCTAACACAGACACCACACATTCAAGGATTCCCACCATCTCACCCAACTGTTTATACATGACCTCTGCAAAATAACAGTGGGCACCTGCAAGATCACAGATGTTGTCACATACAGCAGGAAGAGTAGCCCTCTGGAGCCTCAGAAAATCTCTGGTGTAATGTTCCATACATGCCTGTGCCTCCATGATGGCCAGAAACATGTGCCTGGTGACACCTGCTGTGGCACGTCTGCCAGGGGCATGATGGCCAGCAGCCCTCCTGCGAGCACCCCTGTATATCTGCCTGTGTGGTACCTCTCTGGTCATCTGGCTATGGCTTCTGTGTACAGACACACTTGCCATAGCCACCACACTTTCCTGTCCCATGCCACCACCCACCAACTGTCCCTCATCTATGGCCACTGGTGATGGGGTATGTATGGGTATTGTGATTATGTGCAGGGATGGGGTGGATAAAAGTGGGATGTCAACCAATGGCTCAGATTCAGTCCCTGACAACCCTGCCTGTGCCCCACTATGCCTATCATCATTGTCAGATTCTGTATGGACACTGACCCACATCGCCACCTGTGAGGGGCAGACAAGAAATGTAAATTAAGACCTGTATGTTATGGTTTACTTCTACACACACGCACAAACACACAAACACACACACACACACACAGACACACACACACACACACACACACACACACACACACACACACACACACACACACACACACACACACACACACACACACACACACTTACAGGTGAGCTGGCACAAAGATATTACACAGACATCTCATTACCCAACAGTCAACATTCATGACATATGGAACTCAACAGCATGCACTGCAGTCATACTCAATCCTTGTTACCAACATTATACATCTCTGTGATATATGAGTTGTGTTAGTAGGTGATGCCCCTTCCCCTGGAATACATTGCACCCATGTACACGGTATTGCTGTGCACATGTACAGCACACTGGCATGTACTGTGCACCATACCTCACAAGTGTATACACCATTGCTGAATGTGTATGTGTGGCAGTTATGTTTGCTCTGTTGCTCACAGCCCATATATGTTTGTCTGACACATACCTGGGATGATATGAGGACTGATGTCAGTAATTAATGCATGTCCTTTGATTTGCAGATCTCATCATCAGCAGTGCATGTATGTGCAATAAAATCCAGATCTCATCATCAGCAGTCCATGTATGTGCAATAAAATCCAGTTACACTGTCAACCTTCAAAGCTTAATGTGGATATGAGAAGTGTACACACCGTTGTTGATACACCAGCCAGCCTATGATATGCAATGGGGCCACAATACTGCATATGTTAGCATTACACACACCTGATATGTAACATATGACCTGTGAAATCCAATGCAGTATCAAACAAATCTGTTAGTTGTGCAGATGGTGAATGAGATACATATAATATGTGGTTTGCATAAGTGTGCACACCCTTAACACAATGGTTTGTTGAAGCACCTGCTAAGTAAACTACAGCAGTCACTATTCCTGGAAGGGGTATACTAGCATGGCCCATCTTAACTTACCCTTATTTGGTCATTCTGCCCTACAAATGTCACCCATCTCTGCCAGATTGCAAGGTCAGCTCATGTGCAGAGCCCTTGGAGGTCACACAGTGGCTTTACTATTACTGTAGAGTCAGGGTTATGTCTGGCACAATTCATAACCTTCACTGTGTTCAGACACAGCCATTCTTAGCAAGCTTTGGATGTATGCTTCAGTTCACTGTTGTGTTTCAAGTCGACACCCCTCTGCCCATCCTCAGCCTTATTGCAGATGCTTGACAACTATGGGCCACAGATGAGTGTTATTTTGCAGTGTTCCAAACTCCAGACACCATGTGTACCAGCATAGTCCCAGCTAATGAACAGCAAACCTAAAGGTGTAAACTGGCACCAGCAAGCTAAATATTGGGGATGGTGGGCCTGAGGTGGGGTGAGGTGTTGCTTGTGCACCACACATATCTTTATGAATACTGTCTGTAGGTTTGAGCCATGGTCTCATGACACCATTACACATTGCAAGGCATGACTTTGGGAGACTTGATGTTATGCTTATGCTACCTGTAGAGAGCCCTGGATGATGTATCATATGGGACAACTCTTCTGTCTGATTACCCTAACCCATAGGCCACACTTATGCAGAATCAAGGCAATTGTTGACACAGGTCCTGCTCAGGCAGTACTTGCTAGATATTCTTGCAAGTCCCTCAGTGTTGCTGCATGTTTCCTGGCAGCCTCCATGACCAGTTTGCAACATGTTTTGTCATTTGTTTTGGATTGGCATCTGTTTATTTTCTACATCAATGTTGTCCCATACTTCATACACACATACATGACTGTCTGTACTGTTTGCCATGGTATATGCAATGATGAGGTAAGGCTACTTTTCCCACTCCGGAGTGCTACCTTTTGGATATGGGATCCATTTCATGGTTTGTAAGATGCGTGCAAGCCATGGCTGCCTCTGATGCAGGTGAGTGGGCAAATGTCATGGACATACTTCTTGGACAGCAGACCATGACTTGATGTGACATTGAGACCCTGTACTTGATGGAAGGTGTGTACTCAAGAAGAATGAATGCTCTCAGTACATCACAAGCTGCTTCCACAATATCTTAATTGGAGTGGGTGCACACATATGCTTCCAGTGTTTGTAAAGGTATGTATTCCTCATATTTGTTGTCCTAACACAGGATTCCATATTACACGTTTATTGCTCATGTTAGGATCACATTACAGCTTGTAAAGGTGTGGAATGTGGTATTGTGATTTGCCATTGTTTATATCAGAAAGAGTTGCCATTGTAATAGTGGTGTATACACTGTTGTAGACACTGTACAAGGGTAATGTTTCAGATATGTCCCTACTGTAGGCCATTTGTCCCACCATTATGTTCATCTCAGTCCACAAATCTTGCACTGACAAGTTGTTAGGTATACTGCAGGACTCTTACATACTCTTCAGATATGCCACCATGGTGACCACTGTGATGCAGTCCAGTTAACACCAACAATAAGTGAACATGTACAACATGCATTATGGGTAGATGTGTTAAATGTGTGCATGGCAAATAGCATGGCCATAACATGGCTGGTGTATTGGCAAACCTGAACAAAACACTCCATACTCACCAGCTACAGGCTGCTGCCCCAGTTGTATACTAGAGGGACCTAAATAGTTGTGAGACAGAAGTAATGTCAGTAGCCACACCTGTGGCATTTGTACAGGGTGGGAGCAGCATTTCAGCACATTGACAGTACAAACCCACAATACTAGAGATTATGCACATCTGTTCATTACTACACTGCAGCAACAGACTATCTTATCTGTAATATGTATGTAGATACTTTAAAGATTAAAATGGATAAGCAACAATGGTCTAGTAATGTTGCCTGGGGGCTTACCTGCATGTGTGGGTGGCACCCACCTCCACAATGCTGTCTTCAGCCTGCTGGCTTGGCTAGCAGGTGGGTTCACCAAGGTTGGTGAGGAGCTCCTCAGCATGTGTCAATGGGGGCTGGATGGCATGACCCCCAACTGTGGCTAGCTGGTCCCTCCTAACTGCAGCAGCATGCTGATGGGCATGTTGGATCAGATCGGTGCATAGATACCACATCTGCTCATAATTACAGTTGTGCAGGCCGACATTGTTAACCCTATGGATGAGCTCATTCCACAGGGTGGTCCTCCCCTGCAGATCCTGGGCCCTGCGGCCGAAGAGGATGGCATGATGCATGATGACATACTGGATGATTGCATCATTTTTCAGGTTTGTGAATGTGGGCAGACATTCCCGGGACATTGTACCTGGAAGACATAAATGGGAAAAAAGGTCACAGGACCTCATATGGTTGTCCATGTGCACATCAACAGTGGATATTACTTCCAAATAATCCAGACTATACCATAACACTGTAAGCTATCATGGCTATGACATCTTGCATTACACTCCTGGCCCTGACCTGTCCATTTCCCCCAATGCTGGACACTTGATGGCATAATCCATTATTCACCATTAATTTCTGTGTAGAGGGATGAAAGTGACCATCTTCCATGTGGATGGAGTGTGGATGGTGGCATGTGTGTGTTTGACTGTAGTGTGTGATAGAACTGTGAGCACATGCCTGTGTTCATGTAGGTGGCAAACTGCAATGTTCTCACTGCTCATGGAGACTTGCTGTTGGTGCCATCATTATGTCCATGCTCACCAGTGATGTGGGCAGGAGTGTGAGTGATGTGCGTACCCCCCTGTATTAATGTTGGGACAAGGTGCCATTGTTCCCACCTATCCTGTCTGATGCAGGTTGCCTGTATCCATGGCATATGTGTATGAGGTATGTTTTACCCGCATTACAGGTTGACGTGTTACTGGCTCTGAGACTGCATACATATGTGTAGACATGGTTGCAATTGGCCTTGGTGGTTTGGATATGTCTGATTTCTAG
The DNA here is from genome assembly GCF_019279795.1 of Protopterus annectens. Classification (NCBI taxonomy): domain Eukaryota; kingdom Metazoa; phylum Chordata; order Ceratodontiformes; family Protopteridae; genus Protopterus; species Protopterus annectens. The sequence continues at coordinate 450,735,601 of NC_056730.1, forward strand.
TCATAGTCAGCCTTACAGGACGTCACCTGTGAACCTATATGCTTACTCAGATAGAGGTGCACTTGCTTCCAAGTTGTGGTCTGCACCTATGTGTCCCTGTACAGCCACTATAGCAACTTAGTATGTGCTTTGTGTCTTGGTGCTGTCCACCAAGGGGATTACCCTATCGTTAGTGGAGGATGATTGTACAGGTAAGGTACTGCTGATTCCATATAGCTACAGTGGATATGAAGTGTACACACCCGTGTTACAATGTATGGTACTTGTGCAATTGGAACATGACCCCACAAAAGCACATGTCAACACAATCCCCACCTGTGATGTGTCCTATAGCCTGCTCAGTTCAATAGGGAACATAACAACCTATCCAGTGGAAACAGATGGGAATTAATACTCAGTACAGTAAGTCAGCTGAATGTGTGTGCACACCCTTACACTGATATGTTGTGTAAACACCTGCTGAGATGATTACAGCATCCATTTGTCTTGGTTTGTACTCTGTCATATCACATCTTCACTTGGCAATGGTTGCTCACCTTCCATGAAACAGCTTTGTTTCTTTTTCAATAAAATTGTACAGGTTATGGGTCACATTTGAGGTGAGAAATGCTATGATATGACTTTCTGTGGTATCATTGGCATACAGCACACAGACCTGGCATTCTAACAGGGGTGTGTACACTTTGATATCCAGTGTATATTGGTGTTGATATAGCTGTTAGTGGCAGGCATGGACAGTGGGTCATAACACAGTTGTACACTTCTCTGATTACTATGTGGTAAGCATGCCTACTGTAGTACCCATATCAGTGTCATGGCAATGCAACAGTCAGTAGCAGTACACATTTTATTTTGTTGTATGCAGTGACAGTGATATTACACACATGTGCAACATGCGCATCCTATTTTCCGAACTGCTTGTGACCCATGTTATTACTTCTGTGCCTTTCAGCTCAACATACACATAAATACACATGCTCAGGGGATAGCTGGTAGACATGGGACTATATTAGCAGAACAAAAGGCAAATTACGCAACTGCATTTTGAGCAACATAAATTCATCAAATCGCATTTAAACAATTTGATGAATTTGTCATAGGGCAAGGAGATGGTTGGCCACTTCCAGGAGTTGCCCTTTCCTTCCGTATATTGCGATCTCGGAGTTGGTATATTTAGTTGGGGGGTGTGTGGGGTAGAGACCCCCACCTATTTATGATGTTAAATTATTTGTTTTTAATGAACGGCCACGTAAGGTTTTCCCTAGGGAAAAATTCATTTACGTGGCCATTTGCTCTTTTGCATTTTCATGCATTATATTTTGACCTTTTCATAGTCACACATATGCACTTTCATTGTAATAATATAGACCCATAAACATTTGTGTCCTATGTCATTATGGCACACTGTATTACTGTATTTACAGCCTTGCAGCTCAATCATACGTCTCAACCTGTTATACCAGGACTTCTGGTCATTGGTCTACCTCACTGGGTGACAAAATAGGGAAGTCAATTTTGATAACGTATGAATATAGCTGCCATAATGCAAGTATATACATAACTGACTACAGACATCTGTCACAACTGTGAACCTTGTCCAGGAGAACAGTGTACAGTTGAATTTTATTAATACAATATATCACATGCTGTTTAACACACACATCTGCAACAGTGCTTTACTATGCCCATGCCCTATATAGGTATCCTAGATTTACAATACAAACATGTATTATACTCATATTCACAGGTAACATATGGATATGGGCAAATACAATTAACTGGCCTAGCAGTGGCACAGACAAGACTGTTTGAAAGACACTCTAGTGGTTGTCATATGTGGGCTGTCCTTTCCCATCGAGTGTCAGGCTCCTCAGCTGTAACCCAACCCATCCACCTCTTAGAGCATCACATGTGGACAAAGACTAACATTAGGGGGGATATATAGGGACAGATCATAGATATGCCTATTACAAACCTATGAAGTTTGTGCATGATACATTTTGCATTACCATGATTGTTCTGAAGGTGTTGGGGTCTGAAATCTATGTGTCTGTCATGACTTCATTACTTCCACCTTCAGCTATTTGCCAGACTAATATAGATCTTTGGAGAAACAGAACAAACACCATGATGGCTAAATCTTGACATTCTGTGCAGATCTGCACAGTTGACAGGTATGGCCCACTGCAAACAGAGCCAGATGCTATGTCCATAGCATTTGTTCAGCAGGACATCATTACAGCAAGTACTGATGGCACATATACATCTTTCATAATCATCTATCCCATTATTACAGACCAAGTACTACATTCAATTACATGCTTACAAGTTTCACATACCTGCTTTATCTTCAGGTTCCTTCTGTCTACAGGATGTCGTCTTATTTCAAGGTTTTGTTTATGTTTTATTTATTTATTTATTTATTTTGGTGTGTGTGTGTGTGTGTGTGTGTGTGTGTGTGTGTGTGTGTGTGTGTGTGTGTGTGTGTGTCTTTCTCTCTCTCTCCCCTCTACTGGGATTGAGCTTGTTGCAATAGGTTGAAACATGGCTTTTGTAGCTGATGCTCATGATCAGGTGATGGCCTCTGAGCACCAATTGCTGTTCCCCACTTGCTAATTGCATTCAGGCAGCTGTGCAGTTCTTCCAATAGCCAATGTTATAGCAAACCACTACTATAAATAACTACATCATGTGGGCGTTGTCCCTTTAACTTTCCGGTATGGAAGACATCCTTCATGTGTGTGGGCAGCAGTGTTACAGACAGCAGGTAGGAATACCTCTTACAACAGGACTTGTGGACATAGGCCACCTACATATTTGTATAAGGTTCAGACCTAGGGACAGTGTGTGAGTATTGCAGTTATATGCCTTGAATACTAATAGTTTTACAGGGTTTGTGTGTACCTGCTAGTTTTGCATGGAATGCAGTCTGTCTGCATAGCTCTCAAATGTGGGCCTATCCACATGATGGCCAGAGGATTGGCTGTTATGTTTTGTCTGTTCCTCACACAGGTCTTGTCCCTGACTTGTCAGTGGCATTTTCTCTGTTGATTGCTATCAGTACATGGCAACATCCATTTGTGTTTCTAACTTCATATTCCTGAGTAAGGGTATGTTGCAACCAATCCTGTAACACCAGCAACTTTCACAGTGCATAACAGCAATATTTCAAATATGGCCCTGTGTTTCGCTTCTGTCTTCCATCTATATACCAGGCTTTGTCCAGATGTCATGCAGTAAGAGGTTGATATGTATGGTCTATCATTATTTAGTGCTGACATTCCTGCTATCATTCCAGTGATGTTATGGACTCCCACACAAGTTGTGGGGTAGAGTCCATATATATGAGGGCTACAGCTAGACAAAACATGTGTGACCCTGTACAGTCTGGAGGTCAGTGTATAGAGAACAGTGTTATATGACCTTGTAAGACATTTTATGGGGGAGGGGTATTAAATGTTTTTAACCTAGGTTGTTACAACATGTGAGGAATATCAGTATTAAGAAACATAAAGGTATATGGCTGTACATTTTCATACGTTTCACCATGGGAACAGTGGTGGGCTAGTGCTTACTGTTTTACAGACAGTTCTGTTTGTCAGTGTGATAGTGATGTTTAAGTTAAGCATTGTTATGTAACTGATACATTTACATTGTGACAACTGATACTTTTCCCCCTAGGGGGTTGAGTACAGAGTGTAATTGGAGGCTGTTTAACTACATCTGTAATTAAGTGATGATTGATTCTTAACTTCAAGGCAAGTGTGTTTTTTACTGTTGCACTACTTGAAGGCTTTAGCCTAGATAGCAAAATATGTTATATTTTGCACATTACTGTATCATATGTTTTCGTTGAGAGTTGCGTTAATCAGTTATTATGTAATTGAAACACCTAAATGCTATAAGAAATGGCATAAACAACTGAAATAGTACACAAATAAACATTTATATGTATGCAAACTGTGTGTGGTGTCATGTCCTTTGCATTGTGTGTGGGTATATGTTTCATGCAATAATTCTCATTTGTAGAAAAGAATCGGACACTGGCCATTTGAAAAGATGGCAACTGTAGGAATAATGGCTGTTTGATATTCTGTGCACCCTCTATATATATATGCTCTCTTTATATATATATATATCTATATGTCTTTATATATTTATATATGTATGTATGTATACATATATCTGTGTCTGTGTGTGTGTATATGTGTATATGTATCATTAGAATGTTTAGTGCTTCCACACGGTACATTCCCTATGGTAGACAGACTGTTCTGCATGATATGTTAGTGAAATCATACCAGCATCTTACAGCTGAGATGGCTTAGTGGTAACTTGTCATGGTTATGTTGTGCAGGGTCCTGGCTTCAAGACTTGCAAGGCTTGGTTATTTTGTTGCAAGGCAGAACAGTTCAGCTGTGGAGGAAGGGATAATGGCAATAATTACAAGAGGTCCCTATTTTGGGCCCCTTCACCCCATTTACAGTGCCTTTGGTCAGATGTTTTGCAGTGAGAGGTTCAGAGTGTAAATCTAATGTCTGAATGCACTACATATATATATATATATATATATATATATATATATATATATATATATATATATATGTGTGTATATATGCATATACACACACACACACACACACACACACACACACACACACACACACACACACACACACACAAGGGTCTATATTATAACAGTGAACGATCAGAAGATCGAACGCTGCTATAACAAACCCAAAACAGTGAAAACATAAATAAGTGAACTACCAGAACAGAGATTTTATTTTCCCCAGGGGAAAAAAAAATGCTGTTCCCAAAATAAAAAAACAAAAAAAAAAACCACACTAAACACTATTTTAAGTGGGGGGCTTCCCCACACCCTCCTACTTAAATATACCAACTCCGAAATCGCACTACAGTGCCGAAAATGGCAAAGTGACAGAAGCGGCCAAGCAACTTCTTTCCCAGGGAAAGAATTCGCTTAAAAGCCGCTTCATCATTTTGTGTTTCGACAGAATGCGTCTTTGGTCTTCTGATAGGAACCTATATTTATGTATACGGTTTCACTTCATAAACTCGAATTACTGAAATCCCAAATTTCAGTAACCCGAGACTATAAAGTCGAACCATTCACAAAACCAAAACCCACAATCTCGAATCATATAATCATGAACATACATACACCATACACCACATAACACAGACACCATTCCACCCACAGCACACAAACCACATAACCCTACACTACAGATAAGCAGGGGGACAAGCCCCCCTACACCCCCCCCATGTGGGGAGCTGTGCCCCCCTTCTTATATATACCAACTCCGAAGTTGCACTGATAAAAAAAAAAAACCTCAAACCATGCCCTCCTCCACTCGCTTGCACACAAATACACATCACAATTACACAAACACCAACAAATCCAACACTCACACTTACACCTCCCTACCATTACCCACACATACAAAGTACAAAAACAGAAACACTCACTCATCTGCAATTTAACGCACCATAACACCACATGCAATGCACCGGAAATGCATAAGCGCGTATTCGAGATATTCAAATTCGCTCTTATGCACTTTCGGCATTCTGGTATTCGGCTTCGTGGTCTCGAATTACTGACATTTGGGATTTCAGTAATTTGAGATTCTGAAGTTTAGCTATACATATATATATATATATATATATATATATATATATATATATGTCTACATTTATACATACATATATATATATATATATATATATATATATATATATATATATATACACACACACACACATATATAAATACATTTTCCCTACTGTTGAATGACTGTGCTGCATGATATGTTTGAGAAAACATCACACATATTTACAGCTCAGATGGCTTAGTAGTAACTTGCTGTGGATATGGTGTGCAGGGTCCTTGGTTTGAGACTTGCAAGTGCTGATTATTTTCTTGCTGGGCAGAACAATGGCTGTTGGTTACAGAGTGATTAAGGCACTTTTAAGCAGTTGTAAGTGGGTTTGCATGGGTTTGTGCAGCAGTAAGCAATGCTAACTTCCGGTTAAATATACTTATGGATAGTTAGCCTTAAAAGTGCTTAATCTGTGTAGGCATTGCTTAGCACCAAGCAAACAGGCTTAATCCCACTTACTACTGCTTAAAAGTGCTTTACTCCCACTTACCACCGTGCTAATATCTTTAAAAGAAAAGAAAAGAAAAAGGAGTGATAGGAAAGTGTTGAAAAAGGGGGCACTCAGAGGGAATGATGATAGGGAAAGTAGCTAAGGATGTGCAGGATGTGTGTAGGGAAGGTCTATAGCTGTCCATTTCTTCTACAGCAACAGCTGTGCATATATACTAAATTTGGAGGTATATTTGGACACTTAAATCCCTGAGAGAGGGATGAGGACAACAACAATAATGTGTTGTGAAGCCAATTAGACCAGATTGCATGTGTACAGTGGACATGTGTGTGAAATGGACAGCTATGTATTGGGTCAATTTTTTTTTTGGGAAGATTGCCCTTTTTTTTAAAGTGAGAGTGGGATACTGGGGAAGGATAGTAGGTATCTTTGGCGAGGTAGGCTGGGTAGGAAGGCAGACTAGACAGACAAGACAGCATACAGGGGTAGTATATGACACATGTGGGGGGTAAACACATTGGATGAGGAGGGGTGTTTGGAAATCGGAAGCCCATTAGCCCCCAAATGGAAACAGTGGGACTGAGGTCCCCACCCATGGGCAGTCACCACTGCACCTTCATGGCCCCAAAGGTGGCTGTGCTGGGGGCTGAACAGGAGGGGCAGGCTGACCATCTAATTGCACCACATGGCCCTCAAGCTGGCATAGCAGATCTTCAAACTCCTTTCGGAGCTCGCTACTTACCAAACCCCGGACCTGGCTTTGGGTGACAGGATCCTGTCTGCACCCACTCCTTGGGGGGACAATCCGCATCCCCTGAGACAGTTCCACCTAAAGGAGGTGCAGGACCAGCAGACAAGGAGGTCCCAGTGTGGGTCCCAGACATGTTGGGGCCCGGTGCCACGGCCAGATGAGGTGGGAGAGGTGGGTCTGCTGGGACCTGCTTTCCCAAACGTGCGATGGTGTTGCAGTTTTAGAAAATATGTGGGTTAGTAATAGTCAACACAATCCAGGATTAGTTATAACAGTATGCATAGATATTCCCATTAACCCAAAACAACAGATTTGGAACAGTTGCATAGCAAACAGAGCACATGGTGATATGGAACTAAAGTGGCCATTACAACGACATGCATGTTACGTTGAGAGCAACAGGCCACCAATGATAGTATTTCAACATGGAACATTAATAGAAACACATTTAAATATTTGTTGAACAATAGGACATATGTCTCAACAGTAGGTTTGGTGTAAAACATACCCATTGATTTTTGTGTTTAGATTATTGTTGCAGATGTGGTGGGGGGAGAGAGATGTCAATTAACAACTTGTATATATTTGCAATACTCACAACTTTAATGATCATTGCTCTAAACATTACTCTACAGGTATTATTACAATACCCTATGGCCTTGGTTTGGGCAGTGGTATGTCTGTACACGGTGTATACTTCAACTGTCTTATTGCTAAATTCTACTTATCTTACCTGTTACACCTGTGGAGGGAATGTTTGTTAACACTACCTGACTATTTCTAGATATATGCCCAGGTTGCTAGTTACAATTATGCACATATCTCTCAACCTCTTAATGCACAACATCTGGACAATGCTTGACAAAATGGGGGCACAAATAGGGACATGTTTTAAATGTTGCTCTTATAAACTTTTAGACAGTTGCTAGAGTAACAGGATTTGTTTTAATATACATTTTCTGAAGGATTTGAGGTCTGACACTCAAATGTATGTCATTATTTGGTGACTACAATCCTGAGATCATCCCAGTGGTTTACCAGGAAAAAAGAGGAACAGGCCAAAAATATGAGCCAATTATCTGGACATTCTGGGAGAATCTGTACAGTTGAGAGGTATGATTATGCATACAACTTACTACCACTCCCAGGATTCCAACCATGGCTGTGTCTGCTAAAAATACAACAAGTTCTGTTTCATCAGAGTGAGCCATTTAGAAACCACTGTCTGTTTCTTCTGTGTTTTTTGTCTAAGTCTCTCTTGGTTGTACAATCTGAACTTGTAATTACAACAGTCTTATACAGACATTCCTAGACATATTTTTATGTAGCACATTGTGAGAAACAGTGGTTGACACAACAGTATTATTCTGATATCAGATGTTACTGAATGCTACATGTCAGGCCATACTATACCACAGTAAACACTGGCAGTCCAGGATTTAAATCTTTATTACCAGGCAGGCACAGTTTTATTATCAGAAAGACCTGTGGGGGGAATGTTTGTTAACACTACCTGACTGTTTCTACACATATTCCCAAATTTCTAGTTAAAATTATGCGCATATCTCTCAGTCTCTTAATGCACAAAATCTGGACAGAGCTTGAAAGCATGGGGGTACAAATAGAGACATATTTTGAATATTGCTCTTATAAACCTTTAGACAGTTGCTAGAGTAACAGAATTTGTTTTAATATACATTTTCTGAAGGATCTAAAGTCTGAAACTCAAATGCATGTCATTATTTAGTGACTACAAATCTGAGATCATCCCAGTGATTTGCCAGGGAGAAACAGAAATATGCCAAAATATGAGCCAATTATTTGGACATTTTATGAAAATCTGTACAGTTGAGAGGTATGATTATGCATACAGCTTATTACCACTCCCAGGATTCAAACCATGGCTGTATGTGATAAAAGTATAACAATTGGTGTTTCATCAGAGTGAGCTATGTAGAAACTGCTGTCTGTTCTTTCAGTGTTTTCTGTCTAAGTCTCTCTTGGTTGTACTATCTGACCTTGTACTTACAACAGTCTTATACAGACATTCCTAGACCTATTTTTTTATGTAGCACAGTGTGGGTAACAGTGGTCAACACAACATTACTATTCAGAGAATGCAACACTAAATGCAATACAATACCAGAGTAAACGCAACCAGTCCAGGATTTAGAACTTTATTGCCAGGCAGTTACGGTTTTATTTAAATATCACCTATATGGGACTATTACTGTCATGTTGTCTGGTTTATTCAGTACAACCCATACACAGTTTTTATACTGCCAGGTGACTTTCTACTACATTATATTTATTTGGTATGACTACTACAAGCAGGATTGTTACTCACCAGCCTCACGACGCAGCCTTTGCAACCTACTGGCATGGGCTTCCTGATTCACAGCCCACTCAGCTGCAGCTGTAAAGGGAATAGAGAAATATTTAGGTATACCAATCCATCACATATACAGGCTGGACTTTGATAAACAGTTATTGATATGAATACTTGCACACTGCTGGGACATCGCCCCTCTACCTTGCTTCTTGGACCCACTCATCCAAGAGCTCCCTCTTCCTCCGCTTCAAGTTGGCATAGTGGTGCCGGACCTGCTCACCAGTCTGAGGGATACCAGTGACACTGGTGAGATCATGGGCGAGATGGTCCCAGGCTTCCTCTTTATATTGGGAGCCCTGGGACTGGCCCTGCAGCAGTCTCTTGTCATTTTTTTACCAGGAGACCTACCATGACCTTGGACTCCTGTATGCCCCAGTGCTCCGCCCAGAAGTGCATGCCCTCACCAACACCTGCCATACTGCCTACAGTGGAAAGCTGCAACCAGTTATGAGCTGTATTCCCACCTACGGTGTTTACATATGGCTGATTTCCCACCCTTTGCCATGACTGGACAGTTTTGAATATGCTGAGCTAAGCTAAGCTACGGGCAAACCTGCTTAGCTAAGGTTGGCAGTGCTTAAAGGGGCAGGTTCAGCACTACTTACCAATGTGCAAATCCACTTAGCTGGGTTACTCATTGCTTAGCAGTCATATTTACACAATGCTTACACCTGGTAAGCAGAGCTGTGCAATGTTTAGCATTGCTTATTTTTTATTTTATAGACTATTTGCTGTATGGGATTAATTCATCATTCATTACATATTAGAAATTTGTTTACTGTCCCTGACATCTCCAATGTGCTTTCATTACATTTATTCATGTGTGACTATACTATATGGGGCACTTGTGTTTATATGGGGGTTTCACAGCTTTATTAAACTTGACACCTCACATCTGGACCTACTACAGTACTCTGGCTAACAAATATATGTTATTTAGGAGCTAATTATAAAAAATATGTTTATCTACTGCTTCCACATGTAAAATGCAAATTGGTTACAGTGGGGATCAAACTGGGAATGGCTGTTTGCAAAGTGTATGCCCTAACCACTACACTATTGCAGTACTGCTTATGTTGGATGTCTCTTGCTATTTAACTTTTTGTGCTGTTTAAGCTGGACTAAGCATAGCTAAGCAACGGGCACACCCATGCAGCTATGCTTAAACTTTATTGCATGTTTTAAAAAAAATATTTGTTGTTTTTTTATTATTTTTACCCTTCAGAATATCCATGCTAATGCTGAACCTGTTATTTTATCAACTTTCTGCTTTGTGGGATGATTGTCCCTTATGGCTTTGTCCACATTCCTTACTCTGATGGGTTGGGAGGTGTGCGCTATGTGCTTATGCTACATCTGTTATTCTATCAGCTTTTGGCTTGGTAGGGACGATTGTCCCTTATGGCTTTGACCAGATTTCTTACCCTGATGGGTTGGAGGTGTTACCAGCATTCCCACTCATTTTAAATTGCTGAAAGGCAATTCTGGAGTGCAGGGGGGCATGTGTATTGTGAGAGCTCTGCTCTCAGACACACCCCCTGCGCTCATACATGGAACCATGTCTGTTTTAGAGCATGGCAGTGCACCTTCATACATATGCATGGTGCGCTGCCGTGCTGAACAGGAACGGTACCTGCCATGCAGGAATAACTTATTCCTGCATAGCTGCTTGCTAAATCTGGGGGATTAATTATAATACGTATATGCATAACATTATCATTTTCCATTTTCAGTATTACTCCATATTCCCATCCACCAGTCCATAGTCCCCTTTCATCATATATTTTCGTAGTGTCCATTACTTCTTTACATTTAGTTAACAAATGTTCTTCCAGTTCTTCTGCTTCAACTTCATTTCTAAACTGTATCATTATTCTTTTTTTTTTGTCTGTAAAAAGCTTGCACCACATATTCTGACCATGGATAAATATTTTTCTTTTGTTCATATGCACCCAAAAAAATGTTCATGGCCTGCCCAGTCTGAAATATCAAGTAATTAATTAAAATAAATGCTCTTATCTCTTTTGCTTTGACACCCAGAGGTGTTATGACAGAGTCCCAAACTTCATACTTATCCAAACTTTCTTCTTTTTTACTACTCACATGTACTGTATACTTCTTTTTTGCTTCTTTTATTTCTTCTTTTTCTTTGCTCCTTTTCCCACAGTTTGTGCATAAGTTTTTGTCTGTGGAATTTTTTCTGGCACAGTCACATCTTCTCTTTTTTCTTCTATTTTCACCATGATGTTGCATCACAAAATTGCTGCTCCACTTTCTGGCTCACTTCGGTTTATCATTTCTTTCAAATAATCATCCCACAATCCCCCCACCGCCGACTGGAGGATTGTAATTATGCATTTTTCAGAGGCAACTGTCTCTCCTTCATACAATCTCCTCTGAAATTTTCCTCTGAATACATCTCTGTTACAGTTACAATCTCATTTTCCTCCAATGTCTCTGTTTTTTCTGCACCTACAGCATCACAAAATAATTCTGGTAGTCATTCTACCATTTCAGCTACATTTTCAGCAACTTTCACTTCATTTTCAGAAAAAACTGAATCAGCCATAGTTTTGCCCTGTTCCTCCTGGCTGCCTCCATGCCTGGACAGGAAACAGGAAGTCAGGATGTGTAACACACAAAGCCTTCCCCCGACTACCAAGAGTAGTGGAAGTTCCCTGATGCCCTGTCAAAATATCCCCTAGTAGTATAAATACCACCTCAGGTCTCCCCTGAAAAGAGGCTACTAGTCTAGTGGGACTGATTTGGTCAACAAAAAGATAAAAAAAAAATAATAAATAAATCAGCAATAATGACAAATCTAGTCTATTTTTACAGTTTTGTTTTGTATTTGATATCTCGGTCAGAGTACTGGTCTACTGATCTTTTTCAGTCACAACCAAGATGCAAACCAAAACATGCATATAACAGACTGTAAAGTACATACAAGTGAAATAAAGATACTTTTAAAGTCTTTATAGATATGGGGGTTGGTTTTATTGTCCTGACTTTACCCATATAGACTTAAAAAGTAAAAAGTTGTGGGCATTCAAAAGCCATGTAGCTGAAAACTGGTATGTACTTAAAGGGTCATTTGTATATATCCCATGGGCCTCCACTACAAGTGATTTAAAGTATTACATAGTGAAGCCTTTGGCCTGTCTTGGTCTTTCTTGCAGTTTTATAAACACACACACACACACACACACACACACACACACACACACACACACTCATTGACCACACCCTTTGGGTCTATTATTGTATACCCTGGATAAAGGGTGTAATAAACTAATATCTGGTAGACTGAGTAGATATGTTTTGCTTACATACTTTGCAGATGTGTCACCTTTATGTCTATAGTCTTGGTGTGTCACTAAAGTTACTAAAATCCCCCTAAACCCACAATATTTCTGCTACTTGCTAAAAATAAAGTTTATAAGGTGCACACACAAAACATAGACACTGACACATCTAAGCATCCTACACCAACTAAAGCAAGCTCCTAAACTCGAATATAAACTTAGTGTAACACAAAGTAAGCTAAACAAGACTAATGCAGACCCCCCATTCCCCTTTAAGTGATCTGTTGGGTTCAAGCAGCATTATGTCATCAGCATATACAGTGAGAGTAAGTAAGGGAATCTCTAGGATGGGATCATTGCTAAATGGGGAGAATAATAAGGGGCTTAGAACAGATTCTTGGGGCATTCCAGTGCAGTCTACAAAGATAAAACCAATCAGATTTGGTAGAAATCAGACAAGTAGCTTTGTGGATATGCAGCTTAATCAATTGATCTTCAAGGTTGCTTCCTACTTATAAAGGGAAAAAAACAGTTTTGCTGACCGTATCTCTGAAATGAGGCATTAGAAGGCATCTGGCTGTGTGACACAATATTCTTTTTCAAAACCTTGAGAAAGACACTGAGTGCTTCAAATCTCAAAGGCATTTATGTAAACAAAATGTCATTTTCTTCTTTATTTGAAGCAAATGCTCTCTAGGAGTGGTAGCTACAATAACAGAAATGGTCACAACTGCTGTTACAGTAACTATCATCAAAAGCATTGAACATGGCATAGGTGTCACAAAACTGGCCATTTTTAGTTTCTTCACATAGAAAGAAAATGTACAGGTTGGTTCTAATTTTGGCACATCTAAATGAGTATCTCAGGTAGGAAGCTCCACTCTAATAATAATAATAATAATAATAATAATTATAATAATAATAATAATAATAATAATTTGATTCAGAACTTAGTCCTAATAAGTGAAAAGGAACCTCCCATTCTCATTAGCTTCTCCAAGCTTAAAACTACAGTGATATGTTAAAGCTGATGAGTGCTAACATTTATCAATCTGAATATAAAAGAGGAGAAATCTCAAAGTGTTCCAGCAAACTGACACTCTGACATGTTTATCTACAATTTTCATGGATTATTACACATACAGTACAGCACAACATTGCTGGTACCATTTTTTTCAGTATTCCCTACAAACTGCAATAGGCACTAAGAAGCCACACCACTAAAATGCACTGTAATCTCAAATCCATAGTTAAAGGCATGCATTGTAAATGCAGAGGTGAAGAGATAACTAGCTGCAATGAGTTACAAATGCACCTGCTTTACTGCTCATTGACTATGGTGACATTGAGGAGCTCTCTGATTATGTAGCCCAGGCAGGTATGACCCTGACCTTGAGCAGTATCCTACCTTCACCAAGAATGATGCCACAATACAGAGATAAGATGATCAGCTTTAACAATTGGCTTAAACACTGGTGTCATTCAAAGGGGATCCAGTATCTGTCTGCCTGGGATGACATGCTGGACAAGCCACGCTGCTTCGCAAGGGACGGCTTGCACCTGTCACCCCTGGGATTCCGGATATTGGCAAAGGCTCTTGCCACCCCCATAGTGCCTTTTTTAGGCAAGGCTCAAATTCTAAACCTACCACCCTAGAACACAAAAAGGAAAAAAACTAAGGGTAATGCTGCTCAATGCCAGAAGTCTAAATCTCAAAATGCACACACTCGAGGCCCTTCTTAGTATGGAGAACATCGATGTCTGTGCTGTGACAGAAACCTGGTTCAAGGCTCCTGAGAGCACCCCAGCGCTATCAGGTTTTACCTCATATCATGCCCGCCCCAAAATCCGGACAATACCAAGAAAGGAGGGGGGGTATCCATATTCATCAAGGACACCCACACCTCAAGACTGGTGGCAACGCACGATGCATCGGAGACCATCCAGGTGCAATTAACCATAGGCAAGACTGCTCTGCAAATTGTAGCATGTTACAGGCCACCCTCACAAACTCAGGAAACTCACATGGCCTTCCTGAAAACACTAGAGGGGATAAATGTATCACCAAACACCATCATACTAGGTGACTTCAATTACCCTAATATAGACTGGGAACACTACTCAAGCCCAAACACCCTAGCCCAAAAGTTCCTGGAATTCATAAACTCAAATGCCATGGAACAACTAGTCACCATCCCCACAAGAGGAGATAACATACTTGATCTCATCATCACGAACATGGGAGCACAATGTTCAACACCGGAAGTATACCCTTCACTGGTGAGATCAGATCACAAACTAATCTCGCTGGAGGTCCTCATCCCACCCCCACCTGAAATAAAAAAGACCACAGTAAAGAACTTCTCAAAAGCCGACTTCACACTTCTAAAGACTAGTGTGGTCTCCTTTCAGGCCCCCGAGCCAGCGGAAAACAATACTCAAGCCGCTGAATCACTTACAAACGCCTTCTACCAGCACCTGCAGGACTGCATGGATAAGGCAATCCCAAGCAAAACAAAGACTCTTTGTACCAAAGGCAAGCGTCCAGTCTGGTGGACCCCAGCCATAAACAAACTCTACAACAAAAGGAGGAAGCTACTACAAGATAGAGCAAAATCCTTAAAAGGTAAGACACCCTTGATCACTATAAGTAAAAAACTAAGAGCTCTCATAAAATCATCCAAAGCAAATTTCGAGAGAAAAATAGCTAAAGACTCAAAAGACAATCATAAGGCCTTCTTTAGCTATGTTAGAAACCTAGGAGGAAACTCCCAGATATGCTCAGAACTAGTTCAAAATGATGTGAAGATTACTGATCCTACAGACATTGCCAACATACTGGCTGACAGGTTCAGTGCAAACTTCTCCCCTCCCCAAAAGGAGAGATATCTATACCAAATGAGTGCAGCCCCCAAACATCTCCAGCCCAAGTGAGAACTGCTCTCTCCAAAGCAAAAACACAGCATCCATGGGACCCGATGGTGTCCCCGGCTGTGTGCTCCACGAACTCAATGAGGAATTAAACCCACAGCTAGGACAGCTGTTTAATCAAAGTCTTACCTCTGGATACGCACCCAGGAGTGGCGCACTGCAACTGTGGTCCCACTTCACAAAGGCGGTGCCTCCACAGACCCTGGAAATTACCGCCCATTAGCTTGACAAGCCTTATCTGCAAAGCCATGGAGAGGATCATAATGGACCTCATAAATAAAGACATAGGGAATTTGCAGACTTTGGATCCAACCCAGTTTGGCTTTGTCAAAGGCAGATCATGCCTTTTAAACTTGGTTGACTTTTTCAAACAGTCACCAAAGCCATTGATGAGGGAAAGGCAGTCCATACAGCCTACCTCGATCTGGCTAAGGCCTTCAATACCCCACTCGGGTATCATTGAAAAACTCATCAGCTTAAATGTTAACCCATACATCACAAGATGGGTTGCAAGCTGGCTGAGTGACAGAACCCACAGGGTCAGAGTTGCTGGCGCCATGTCAGACTCAAAGCCTGTCACAAGTGGTGTCCCGCAGGGCTCAGTCCTGGGCCCACTCTTGTTTGGCATCTACTTTTCAAGTACAAGCAAACACAGGAGGGTTATGGCTGACAAAGTTTGCAGATGACTGCAAACTGGCCATAGTAGAAAACACATCTGACACAGATATCCTTCAGAAGGGTCTCACAGAAACGGATAACTGGTGCCAGAGCCACTGCCTAAAGTTAAATGCCAAAAAATGCATAGTCATACCCTTCGGGAAAAACAAGGTTACCCCTAGCTACCAAATAGGTGGCAATCCACTGAGCACAGAAGAAGTTATCAGGGACCTGGGGACCCAGGTTGATAGTAGTCTGTCATTCGACACCCATGTAGCTAAAGTAGTTAGGAAGTCCTTCTACATTGCCCACCTTATCATGAAGGGATTCTCATCTAGATCAAGGGAGGTCATAGTCTCCCTTTACTCATCACTCATCAGACCAATGATTGAGTACAATGCCCCATTCGGAATGTATCTGACCCGACACTTGCAGCAGCTGGAGAGGCCACAAAGTTCCTCACCAAAAGGATAAAGGGTCTCAAAAATCTGTCCTATGCTGCCCGACTGAAAGAACTCCAGCTCTATTCAGTCGCTTACCGCTTGCTCAGAGGTGACCTTTGCCTAACATACAAGGCCATGTCAAACTCAGATTTGATGAATATGCTTCACCTCAAAAAATCTAGATCCATCAGAGCCACAAGGGCGGGAGACTTAAACCTCGACACTGCTATTAATAGGACGTGCTGGAGGGATAGATTCATCACCCAAAGACTCCCTATGCTGTGGAACAAAATCCCGGTACATGTGAGGCAGAGCACCTCGCTGGCCTTGTTCAAGAGAAATCTTGACCAATGGATGGGAGATCGCAGATATACCCCAGGGATTACCTCAGTGTCACTGCTCGACAGAGGCACAGCAAAATAATGGGTATAGTTCCCCATACTAAAGGGGTGGTGTAAGCCACAAAACAATGGGCTAGGCTTATAAATGCCCTCGGGCAGATAGCCTAGTATGAACCTATGAACCTATGAACCTATGAATTACTGTATTACATACTAGCATGGGTGTATAGATGTTGAAAATGTTGGGTGTTGTGATCAAAGGTGTACCAAGGCATACACCATATAAATAATTCTCAATAAATTAAACTTAATGGGGGCAACCTATTTTAAATACATCATGTGTTCTGCTTGCAAGTACAGCAGTATGATTGTCATTTACTGAACAATTAATGCCTAAATCCATTGAGGTGACAGGCTGCTTTTTTTCTCTATTGTATAACATACTAATTTTACTTAGAGGTTCAGATAGGTTATAGCTACAGAAATAAATAATCATAAATAAATATGTTACCACCAGGCCAAGGAGCAAGATAGCTGTATTCATAATGCCATCCTCTAAAAATTACTACTGGGCCAGGGAGCATGATAGCTTTGTTTATAATAGCATACTGTCATTACAGTAATGACTATCCAATTAAATATAATATGAGAATATTAGTATAAAGACAAAATACACCTTTAATTACTCATTTAGGATACATCCATCCATTCATCCATCTGACTCTTACAGTGACCCCATAAGCAACTGTTGCCTTTTGCACAGTCTACTTGGCCAGTGGGTAACAAAAGTATATTGCCAGGCTTTTTCTTTATATTCACATACCACACACACACACACACTCACAATTTAGGGTTTCCAATTTGCCTACCAAATGTCAATGGGAGATAAGAGAAAAGATAATCGTAGTGAAGCAGTTATAAACTGACAGTACACTATTTACAGTACTTACTTTACATGCATGCTGGAAATGTTCTAGAGATAAGTATTCAGTTTACAGATGAAGCATTACAGTAAAGCTAGGCTTTACCTAGTGCCTCTAAAATAGTTACAAATAAATGGCTTCCTCTATCAGATTTTTTTAGTTCAGTTTTGAAAGTTGCCAGGGTTTTCTCATTTCTTGCTTCATATAAAAATGTGTACGTGGCTGGGCTCAGTTTGGAAAAAGAGTCTTTTCCTACTGGCAGTCTTAAATGGGGGCATGACTAGTCAAAAGGTTTTTTTTTGATTACCTCTGAGGGAATAGGTTTGTTCCCTTAGTGACCATATTTTTTTAATGGTGGGCAGTAACCCCTCTGTATTCTCTTGTATAATAGGGGAATAATCAGAGTGTTTCTAAGTGAAACAGAGAGCCAGCTTATAGCCTTAAGAACTCACAGTGATGTTTTCTAGTATCAGCTAAGGTTACAAATTTGCATATCTTACTTTTGATGGTTTGAAATTTGTGAGTATTAACAAACTGAGTGGAAATATAGCATTTATAGGAAGTACTCCAGTTTTGGAACAGGAACATGACTTGCTATGGCGGCATTAGTATTAGTGTGGGATATAACATAGTTTAACCTGAGGTGTTACCTTAGAGGTAGTTGGTCAGTGTATGTTGTAAAGGTAAGGTATTCACTGTAATGAGAATAAACAGAAATATCACACCTGCACACACACACACACACACACACACACACACACACACACACACACACACACACACACACACACACGTGCACACACACACACACACACACACACACACACACACACACACACACACACACACACACACACACACAAAAACACTGACCGTGTAAATCACTTTGCCAGAAATACATTTTTTTATTAGAACTAAAAAGTTAAAATAATAGAAAAAAACAATAAAATAAAATAGTGATGCCATTTTCTTTTAGCAACAATATAAATATTTACTCTGGTGGTGTGTTTTATTAGCATGAAAGGCACATTTTTGTGAGATGTGTTATCTACCTGGTTGGACTGTCAACTCAGTCTTTACACTGTGTTTTGTTACTGTTCACTCTCTACACATTCAACTCACTTTTCTGTTTGCTTGTAGAATGTATTGCCTACAGTGCGTTTATTGTTTTGTGTATTTATTTTGTGCAGTCCATGGAACCTGGGTGATGGCTGAAGAGGGTTTCATGACCAGCTGACTTACTGAGTCAACAGATTTATTTATTTAACATTAGTTTACTGGGAAAGTCTGACTGGGACAGAGCACATTTTCAGTGGAGGCCCAGGGAAAATGCTCCAGCTGTGCACGTCTTTGGAATGCGGAAGGAAACCCACTCAAATGCAAAGAGGACATGCAGACTCTGCACAGAAAGTACCCCCAGCCGAGAATTAAACCAGAGAACCCTTTGTTGTGAGGTGACAACATTAAAAGCTGCACCACTGTGCCACCCATGATTAAATAATGAAATAACTAGATAAGTAGTATATCTTATTTAAGTAAATGAGATATAATAATCTAACATAAAAACCACAGGAAAAAGGAAAAATAGAATGGGCTGGGTTTTCATGTTTATGCCATAAATAAAATATCTTTTATTGTAGAAATGAGAAAGTCAGTCTATGATGAGTAGCTCATTCCTTAAGCCAACAGTACTAAATATTTTCTGCACTACCTACCTGAACCTCATTTATTCATTTACTCTCTGATAACTCATTTATACTAATGCATGCTTGGGGTGGGGGGTGGGGACCTATCTTAGCATTCAGTGGGCATAAATGTTCAGCCTGAATGAGGTGCTAACCCATCATAGTATGCATAGAGACAGACACACACACAAACAGACTTACAGACATACACCACATATCTATCGACAATTTAGTGGATCACTAATTTAGTTGGCAATTTAGTGAATCACACATTTGCTTGCATTTGGCATGTGGAAGGAAACAGGATAGTTGACAAAATCCCATATGGATCCAATGAGGATGTATAGACTCTGAACACCAGTCAAAACAAATAAGAAACCAATGGAAGAGCCAAGCACTCTGAGGCACCAGTACTAACTACAATACCGTTTTGTAGTTGGTATATCTTTTAGTTATGTACTCACCATAACTTTAGATGTTTGGGATCCATCTCGCCTACATTCTGTATTGATGGGCTCGGAGCCGATCCCTCGGCTCCGACTCGGCACGCTATGCTATAGAGCGAGGCCTCTTATTGGCTGAGCTATCTTTATCCCAGGATGCACCACCACTAATCCCCCAGATCTTGTTTGTCCGCATTCATGCACACATGCACAACTGTTTATATAACATTGTTAGATGTTTCAAGATGAAACAACAAGATTCGGACCTTCTGATATCCTCTGATCTCCAAGGAAGGGGGGAGGAGGGTGGGTTATTAGGAATGTAGGCGAGATGGATCCCAAACATCTAAAGTTATGGTGAGTACATAACTAAAAGATGTTATGTGATCCTATCTCGCCTACATTCTGTACTGATGGGACAGCGTCCCTAGCACCTAAATCCCGGGTGGCTCATTGGAAAACACTCCTGAGCACTGTGGAACCAAATGAAGCTCGTCCTCTAGATGCCACATCCAATTTGTAGTGGGAAATAAAAGTGTGCGGGGAAGACCATGTAGCCGCAGCACAAATGTCACTAATGGCAAGCTTATAATGAAATGCTATCGAAGTAGCCATAGCCCTTGTAGAATGAGCTTTGACAGAGGTGGTAAGCTCTTTATTAGAATAAAAATAAGCTTGAGTAATGCAGTCCCTGATCCATTTGGCAATAGTGACCTTTGTGACAGCTTTGCCCAATTTATTGTCTGCAAAGGATACAAACAACTGATCTGTTTTCCTTGTTTGTTTGGTCCTGTCTAAATAAAAACGTAACTGCCTGTGGACATCTAGTGTGTGGAATATAAATTCCGCTTTGTTAGAGTATTTTGGAAAAAAGACTGGAAGTTCTAACGATTGTTGTAAGCAGAAACTAGAACAAACTTTAGGGACAAAGGAAGGATTTGGCCTGAGGGATACTCTGTCTTTGTGAAAAACCAAGTACGGGGGTTTTACTGACAAAGCTTGAAACTCTGAAACTCTTCTGGCAGAAGTAATTGCCACCAGAAAAGCTGTCTTCCATGATAGAAACTTTAGATCACATGTAGCCGCCGGTTCAAAGGGGAAGGAAGTCAAGGCGCGTAACACTATATCGAGATCACATGGAGGTGCAGGATGAGAAATCGGAGGTCTTAATATAGCAGCACCTTTCAAGAAGGTCTTACACAATCTGTTGCTCATTAAAGGTGGGTCTATGGATTCGTGAAAATTGGAAATCGCTGCCAATTGTACCTTGATGGTAGAAACTGAAGAGCCTTGATTGAAGAGAGAAGTTAAAAATTTTAGTACTTCTGCCACAGGAATAGAAATGGGGTCCAGGCCCCGGAGTTGAGCCCAAATAGCAAATCTTTTCCATTTGCTAGAATACAGTTTCTTTGTAGCAGACTTATGGGCCAAAGATAATATGTGTACAACATCTGGATCCAATGTATGACTCCTGACTATAGTCGGAAGAGGAGGAGCCAAGCCGTCAATTTTAAGATGTGTAGGGACTGGTGGAATAGTCCTGACTGATGAACCAGTAGGTCTGGGATCTGATCCAGGAACCATGGACCTTCCAGAGCATATTTCCGAAGATAGGGAAACCATACTTGATGAGGCCAGTAAGGAGCAATTAAGATCATTTTGCTCCCCAAAAGAGATGCCTTTTGAATCACCCTGGGAAGGAGAGGAACTGGAGGGAAGGCATAAAGCAAGCCGGTGGGCCAAGGATGGACTAGTGCGTCCATGGGGCTCTTCCCCGGAGCCGGGGTTAGGGAGAAGAATTCTTTGCACTTCGCATTCAGAGGAGTCGCGAAGAGGTCGCAACACGGAACTCCCCATTTGCTGAAAATCTGACTTGCAACTGTCATATTCAGGGACCATTCGTGAGGAGAGAGGATGGTTCTGCTCAATCTGTCGGCTATCACATTGGACTTGCCCGGTATGTGAGTAGCCACTAGGAAGCGTTTGGTCGAGACTGCCCATTCCCAAACTCTCATGGCTTCTCTGCAAAGAGGATAGGATCTGGTCCCTCCCTGTTTGTTCAGGTACCAGACAACTGACATGTTGTCTGAGTGAACAGCAATTACGGCCTGAGGGAGATAATCGTGAAGGGCTTGAAGGGACAGAAGTACTGCCCTCATTTCTAAGATGTTGATATGAAGAAGAGTCTCTTCCGGGTGCCATTTGCCTTGGACTGACCTGCCCAGGGAATGCCCCCCCACCCCATCTGGGAGGCGTCCGTGGTCAAAGTGGCCGGAGGAGGTAGAACAAAGGGTCGCCCCTGATCCAAATTGGAGGGCACTAGCCACCAGCGAAGGTCCCGTTTGCAAGATTCCGTGATCCATATGAGGTGACTGAGAGGGAGTTCCTGAAAGGACCACTGAGCTGAAAGAAGCCACTGGAGAATTCTCATGTGCAACCTTGCCAAGGGGACTAGAAGAACCGTGGCGGACATGGATCCCAATAGCTGCAGGACCATCCTGGCTGGAGCTTTGGACCTGGGAAGTAAGGCTCGAACTTGAGTCTGTATGGTTTGTATTCTGTCTGTAGGTAGATAGACCCGCATTCGGTTTGAGTCTATCTCTACCCCTATGAATCTTATTCGTTGAGATGGCAGCAATACAGACTTTGGCCAATTGAAGGTGATTCCAAGGGAACTGCCCAGTGATATAGTGGCTTGAAGGCTCTGCAGTAGTAGATGCCTGGAGGTGGCAGTTAGGAGCCAGTCGTCTAGATACGGAAACACCTGGAATCCTAGACTTCTCAGGTGAGCAGTCACGACTGCCAAACACTTGGTGAACACCCTGGGGGCTGTGGTGAGACCAAAGGGCAGTGCACAGAACTGAAAATGACTGCCTCCTAGGCTGAAGCGCAGATGTCTCCTGGACGCTTGATGTACCATGATATGGTAATAAGCGTCCTTGAGATCTATGGAGCACATCCAAACACCCTTCTCCAGCAATGGGAGAATGGTTTGTAGGGTGACCATTCGGAACTTGGACTTTCTGACTGAACGGTTTAGGATGCTGAGGTCCAAAATGGGCCTCAAGTCCCCGGTCTTTTTTGGCACCAAAAAGAATCTTGAGTAAGTCCCTAATCCGATCTGGTCTGCGGGGACCGGTTGGATGACTCCTTTTTGCAGGAGCTTTAAAACTTCTGAGGCTGCAGTATCCCGCTGACTGGGTGGCGGGTCCGGGATTTTTTTGGACTGAGGGGGGGGATGAGAGAATGGGATGGAGTAACCTCCGGCGATAATTCGAAGCACCCATCGGTCCTGAGTGATACCTTCCCAGGCTTTTAGGTGCTTCGAGAAACAACCCCCGACTGGCTCCGGAGCTGCACGGCCGGGCAATCCGTCAGGGACTGTGAAAGGTTGAAGAGCCACAAAAAGACTCGCGGTCTCCAGTGTTGCGAGGGCCTCTTCTGCCTCTGGGACGGCGCCTTCCAGAAGAATTTCCCCCTCCCCTGCCTCTGGAAGGGGGATCCTCCTGCTGAGAGGGGTAAGGCTTCTGAGATCTACGGAACCACATCTTCCCTCCTCTTTTAGCCTTGGGATAAGGCCGAAAGGGAGTGGAAAATCGTGCCCCTACGGCAGTCAGAGTCTTACCCTCCTGTTCACAGCGGGTCAGTGTGTCCTTTACCTTGGGTCCAAACAGGGAGGACCCATCAAAGGGGGCGTCGGCAAAGGAAGACTTAAAGGCCTCCGCGAAATGACACAGGCGGAGCCAGGCTTGTCTCCGTAGAGCAATGCCTGTACCGCGCTCTACTGCCCCTCGGCTGCATAAGAAATGAGCCTCATGGACGAGTTTGAGATGGACGACATTGTAGCCAGCTGAGAGCCAACCGTCTGGGCCAGCTCCTCAGGCAGGTTACCCAAGAGGGTATTGGATAGTTCCTTAATCAGATCCCTCTGAAATCTGGTAAAGTGCGTAAGGTAGTTCAAGGACCCCAAAGTAAAGGCCGCTGAACTCAGGGTGCGCTTCCCGTACCGATCCATGCTCCTAGACTCCTTATTAGGAGGATGGACGGACGTCGAAGCCTCTGCTACATCTTGCTGGGTAGCAGATGCCACCACCAAAGCATCTACAGCCACACCTTTAGTCAGAAACTCTTTTCAGGGGGTGCCGAGAGGAACTTATTCGGACGAGCAGGCACCGGTTCCACAGAGTCTGGGTGTTCCCACGCCCTTCGACAGATCAAATTCAAGAGCTCATCGAAGGGCGGAGACACCCAGGAGGCGGAGGGCTGAGCCCCGAAGGCCTTCAGGAACACCGACTCATCAGCAGAGGGAGGTTTGGACTGCCAGCCGCCTCATTGTTTTAGGGCTTCCAGGATGTCTGCAAAGGAGACATCATCCGAGGACGACTTAGGGGACCCCTCTGCATCATCGAGATCAGTGTCTGATGTCAGAGACTCATCAGGGGAGTCAACGTGCTTCCTCTTGCATGATCTCTTCCTGGGGGGTT
Source organism: Protopterus annectens (assembly GCF_019279795.1). NCBI lineage: Eukaryota > Metazoa > Chordata > Ceratodontiformes > Protopteridae > Protopterus > Protopterus annectens. The sequence continues at coordinate 450,760,094 of NC_056730.1, forward strand.
CTTCCGAAGAGGCTTCAGAAGGACCTCCAGGAGGGGGAGAAACCCCAGTGTGGGTAACCTGAGGCTCCGGGGCTCCACTGTCTAAGGACAGGGGGACTGCCAAAGACCCAGTCTTGGTATGCAGGGAAGGAGCTGGGGAAACCGTGGAGGTAGCCAAGGAAGATTTGGCTAACGCACTCCTCATAGCCCTGAAGGCGGGACCACCAGAATCCTGTGGGGGTCCCACCTCCGTGGCCACGACAGTGGATGGCACTCCCGCCGCCGACGCACCAAGAGGGAGACTTGGGACTGAAAGCATCAATCCCGAAGCCTCTCCCCCAGGGCCGAAGGAAGAAGTCCGTGTACTGAACTCCGACCCAAGAGCCGGAGTTGGAGCAAGGGTCGGGCCCGACCCTAAAACCTCCACCGGTTCCACCAGCACCGGCTCCAACGGTGCCAAAGCTGTTGGAGGAGGAACCATAGTAGGGAAGTGGACCATCGGCTCCAAAGCCGAATGGGCTGGAGCCGAAACTAGCTTTTAGAACACCGGAGACTGGAAAAGTCTAAGGAGCACCCTGTCGATGTCTGAATCAGACATCTTGGATGATCTAGAGGATACCGATCAGGCCCGAACCGATTTCTCCATCGGCTCCGAAGGACTCGGGGACTGGCTCTGAATGGACTCTACCACTATCGGCTCCGAAGGAGATCTCAAGGCAATTTCCTTCAGTGCTGATAAGGACTTCGGCTTCGAGGGGGAAGAGTCTGAGCCGGTAACCCTTATCGGCTCCAATGTCAGTGGAGCCGATGAAGGTTACCCGCCTCTCGATGCCCCAGTCCTCGGCTCCGAAACCAGAGGGGTCGAGGCTGGAGGCATCGAGGCAGACCATTCCGCCCTCGGCTCCGAAGTCCGTGGAGCCGATGGAGAAGTCTGCTTAGATTTTTTTGCAGTCGGTTCCGACTGACTGGTCGGAGCCGACGCTTTCTTCTTTTTTGAAGGAGAAGGAGAGGAAGATAAAGCCTCCTCCAAGGATGGCTTAATTAACCCCTTCAGGATTAATTTGTTTTTCCTCTCCTGGAGGACTCTTGATGAAAAGGCGTGACACACGCTACACGATTCTTGTAGGTGCTTGGCGCCTAAGCAATAGACGCACGAGGAGTGGTCGTCCGTTATGGACATCTTAAAACCACACCTCGTGCATTTTTTAAACCCGGAGGGTTTGTGTTCTTTTGACATGGCCAAGATAGCCAAAACACAGTTGTCTGCAGCAAAAAGAAAAGTTTGTCACAGTATATATATATTTATATCTTATCTCTTTTTTTTTTTTTTTTTTTTTTTTTTTTTTTAAGTACAAGTACAGCACAACGAAAAACTATACAGAAGAGAGAGAGAGATAGAGAGAGTCAAGACCCTCTAACTTAAACGGGTACTTGACCCACTAACGAAAAACCAAGAAAGTAAAGCAACAGGGGAAGGCCCCTCTAACTAAAATGGGAAACCTTCCCTTTGCGAAAAAACACAATTTCTCAACAGAAATATCAAATACACACTCAAAACACAAGAATAGCTGTTAAAACAGCTTTTGGGTTGAAAATCAGCAAATTTCTGACAGGAAAAGCCTAAAAAAATTAGTACTTAGCCCAGCCAAGTTGAGACCACGTCTATGCTTGTAAGCGGCAAACGAGATCTGGGGGATTAGTGGTGGTGCATCCTGGGATAAAGATAGCTCAGCCAATAAGAGGCCTCGCTCTATAGCATAAGCGTGCCGAGTCGGAGCCGAGGGATCGGCTCCGAGCCCATCAGTACAGAATGTAGGCGAGATAGGATCACATAACATCTATATTTATATCTCTATATATTTCTATACATTGGCATACATTATACATAGTGAGAGAGTAAACTAATATATATATATATATATATATATATATATATATATATATATATATATATATATATATCTAGATGTATACAATGCCCGACAGTGTTGATATTATTGGAAAATGGGCTGCCTAGGAGTGCAGTGAGGCCTATCACAACAGGTGGAGGTCTCTCTACACTTGGAAGGTCTACTTTTCCCTATATTACCTATCTTGGAGGGTATTATTGCACTTAGAAAATGGCCTCTGTGTTTGTTTTTTTTTTGTTGTTCTATGCTGACATATTTATATATATATATATATATATATATATATATATATATATATATATATATATATATATTCCTGGAGTTAGAATATATAGTAAGGGGGGATGTGGGGTGTACAGTCCCCCACATATTAAAAAGATTTAAACTATACAGATAGATACTTACAACTGCAATGAATAACTGTTTCCAGAAAACAATATAGAACCAAAGCATGTGGGGGGCTTCACCCCCACACCCCCCCTTACTATATATTCTAACTCCAGGTTCGCACTACAGTGGGGAACAGGCCATATATAACTGTCGGCGAAATGAGTTTTAGTGAAATGAGTTGTCAGTGAAATGAACTTTCAGTGAATTGGTCCTGCTGATTTGACTGTCGGTAAAATCAGTTTTTGACGAAATGAAGTTAACCCATATATGTATATATATATATATATATATATATATATATATATATATATATATATATATATATACATATATATATATATTTGCAATGTTTTAGAAAAATAGGCCATTTCATTATTTGTAGTGTTATACTTCACGGTACTAGGAAATATGTGTGTGTGTGTGTGTGTGTGTGGGTGTCTCTGTATATGGTTGCATGTGTGTTAGGATATGAGCGTGTGAGTATATGCATGCGTGCATACATGTCTGTGTGTTTATGTGCATTTGTGTTTGTGTCTGTGTGTCTTAATATTTGCATATGTCTCATTGTGTGTCTATGTGTGCCTGACAGTCTCTGTATGTATCATTGTGTCTCTGTGTTAGTGCTTATTTCCATTGGTTTGTCTATGTGTGTGTGTGATGGTTTGTGTCTATGTCCATGCGTGTGTGTAGGTGTATGTGTGTGTGTGTGTGTGTGTGTGTGTGTGTGTGGTGTGTGTGTGTGTGTGTGTGTGTGCACGTGTGTATGTGTGTGAGTCACAGCACTTGCATGTGCCTCAATGTGTGTGTGTGTGCGTGTGTGTGTCTATGTATTAGGTTGTTTGTAAGAGTTTGTGTCTATGTCCATAAGTTTGTTTCTGGCTGTGTGTGTGTGTGTGTGTGTGTTTGCGCGCGCATGTGTGTGTGTGTGTGTGTGTGTGTGTGTTTGAGTGTATGTGTGTTTTGTGTGTGTGTGTGTGTGTGTGTGTGTGTGTGTGTGTGCGTGTGTGCGTGTGTGTGTGTATGTGTGTTTTGTGTGTATGTGTGTGTGTGTGTGTAGATGTGGGTAAATGTGTGTGCACCTATGTATGTCATTGAGTTATAGTGTGTGTGTTTGTGTACATCTGTTGTGTCTATGTGTTTAGGGAGTTTGTGTGCATGTGTGCATGTATCTATGAATATGGAAGTGTGTATGTGTGTGTTTCTGTGTTTATGTGTGTTTGTTGTGTCTGTGTATAGTCTCATTGTTTTCACATATCTTAGAGTATGTCTATGTGCATATCAGTTTGTGTCTCTGTGTTAGTGTCTATTTGTATGTGTGTATGTGAGAGGATGAGTTTGAATGTGTGTGTTTTTGTGCATCTGTGTGTCTATAAATGTGTGAATGTGTGTATGTGTGTGTTTATATATGTGTGTTTGAGTTCATCTCCATCTGTGTATGTGTGTCTCATCATTTGTATATGTGTCCGTGTGTGTGTGTCTGTGCATGTTTGCTTGTGTGTGTGATGGTTTAGGTATGTGTCCACAAGTTTTTGTGTTCATTGGTGTATGTGTGTGTGTGTGTGTGTGCATGTATGTACACATGTGCATGCATGTATGTATGTATGTATGTGTAACTGTGTGAACATGTATGTGTGTGTGCATGTAGGTGTGGGTGAATGTGTGAGTGCATGCAGGTGTGGATGAATCTTCATAGGTTCATAGGTTGGTACTAGGCTATCAACCCTAGGGCCTATACAAGCCTAGCCATAACAATTCCCTGGCTATTTCTTCCCACACTATTTACTTCCCTGGACCCCTGCCTAGCAGGGTGACTGACGTGATCCCCGGGGTGAATTTCCTATCTCCCATCCAATCATCAAGGTTCCTTTTGAAGAAGGCCAAAGATGTGCTCTGCTTGACATGTATGGGCAGTCTATTCCAGAGTCTGGGGAGTCTCTGGGTCAGGAACCTATCCCTCCAGCATGTTTTGTTCATTGTGATGGCAAGGTTTAGTTACTGGAGTGTGTGTCTCTGAGGGATTGGGATTTCTTTAAGCGTAGCATGTCCAACAGCTCTGGGTTTGACATGGCCTTGTATGTTAAGCAGAGATCGCCTCTGAGTAGACGATATGAGACAGAGTATAGGTGGAGTTTTTTTAGACAGTCAGCATAAGGCATCAGCTTTAGGCCTGTGATTCTTTTAGTGAAGTATTTCTGCAGCCTTTCCAGTTGTTGCAGATGTCTTGAGAGGTACATACCAAACGGGGCATTGTATTCTATAATGGTTCTAATGAGGGATGAGTACAGTGGGACAATGACCTCCTTTTTTCTGTATGAAAAGCCATTAGTGATGAGGTGTGCTACATAGAAGGATTTCCTGACGGTTGTGGCAATGTGGTTATCGAAGGTGAGACCACTGTAAGTCTCTTATCACACTTTCGGTGTTTAGTGTACTGCCACCTATGTGGTAATTCATGGGTACATGTTTTTTCCCAAAGGGGATAACTATACATTTCTTGGCATTGAGCTTGAGCCCATGGCTCTGGCACCAAGTATATGTTTCTGTAAGCCCCTTTTGTAGAATATCCACATAATTTGGGAATTCAATAATGGCTCCCAGTTTGCAGTCATCTGCAAAATTTGTTAGCCAGAGTCCCTTAGTGTTGGGCTGTATTTCACAGAAGTAGATGCCAAACAAGAGCGGTCCCAGGACTGAACCCTGAGGTACTCCACTTGTCACTTGTCTGGAGCTAGATTTGGAGTCAGCTACTTTTACAGTGTGGGTTCTGTCAGTAAGCAAGTTGGCAACCCATAGAGTGATGTAGAGATTAATACCCAGCTTAGTAAGTTTATCTATGATTCCAGAGTGAGGGATGGTGTCAAAGGCCTTGGTAAGGTCCAGATAGCACACCTCATCACTAATGGCTTTTCATACAGAATAAAGGAGGTCATTGTCCCACCGTACTCATCCCTCATTAGACCCATTATAGAATACAATGCCCAATTTGGTATGTACCTCTCAAGACATCTGCAACATCTGGAAAGGCTGCACAAATACTTCACTAAAAGAATCACAGGCCTAAAGCTGATGCCCTATGCTGACCGTCTAAAAAAACTCCACCTATACTCTGTCGCATATCGTCTACCTTACCCTTGTCCATGGCTCTGGAGACTGATTCGAAGAAGTCAATCAGGTTCAGGAGACAAGATCGGCCCTTCCCTCCCTTCCTCTCTTACAACTTCCGAAATCTTTGAAAACCTCAAAACTCAGCTCCATTCCCACCTCACCCAAAAATGGAAATGCAATTGCACTCAACCCACCTAGCCTGCTAATGCCCCTACTACAAGCTAATCTACTCCATACTGATTACCTAAAACAGTAGCCTCACTCTGAATATAACATAATGTAACATCTATATCTTAAATGTATATATTGCAAATAGTTTTCTAACTGTCCTCTCTTTCCTCTATTTGGGGGTGATTCTCTCTACTAGCAACTCATAATGTTTGATGCTACTTAATTAAAAACATCCACACCTCACATCCTATTTGAAGTATCCACCCCACCTTTTCTAGTTCTTAACTGTCTCAATTCTATACTTTTTAAATAATATACTTTCCACATATACTCACCCCCTCAATGCAAATTGTATTTACAAATGTCAGTTTATAGCTATGTTCAAATGAATAACTATATCCAAATGTATTACAATTATGTATAACCTTGCACATCACTGCAACCAATAGTCTGCACAACTTGTCCCTATTCTAGTATATATGTATGTATGTAATGCATGTTCCACTATTTTTTTGATTGTACCCTACTAAGTTTTACTATGTAATATTACTTTTTTGCCTATTGTTACTGTGTATTATGGAGCTTTTTTCCCCGGGCCTCCACTGAAAATGGGCTCCTTGAGTCCAGTGGACCTCCCCGGTCATCAAACTGGAAATAAATAAATAAATTCACGAACCCAAACTGCGTGGGGTCCAGTGTTTGAAGGTTGCCAATGCCTTTGTTTATAAGTTCCATGATAATACGTTCCATGGCCTTGCAGATCAGGTTCATCAGACTGATAGGGCGGTAGTTTCCGAGATCCAAGGTGGATCCCCCCTTGTGGAGTGGGATAACTGTAGCTGTGCACCACTCAATGTGCACAAAGCCTGTGGCGAGGCTATGATTAAACTTGACACTTAGGTGAGGTGCCAGTTCATTTTGTAGTTCATGTAATACACAGCCTGGGGTGTCACCTGGTCCCATGGATGCTGTATTCTTAGCTTTGGAGTGTGCATTTTTTACTTGTGTGGCCATTATTACTGGAATTTGGCAATCTTTTGGTATTGAGATGGGCCCTTTAGAGGGTGAGAGGGGGGTGAAGTTTGCACTGCCATTCTGTTGTAACTCAGAGCAGATCTGAGCATTGCCATTTAGTTTCTTGACATAGCTACAGAATGTCTTGCGGTTGTCTTTGGAATCTTTGGCAATTTTATTTTCATAACTAGCTTTGGAGGATTTTATGAGGGATCTCAGGTTCTTACTGAGGCTGGTAAGGGAGATTTTTTGCATCCTGGGATTTTTCTTTTTTCTGCAACAGCTTCTTCCTTCTGTTGTAAAGTTTATTTATGGCAAGGGATCACCAGATCAGCTTCCCTTTTTTGGAGGAGAGCATCTTGGTTCTTCTGGGGATGGCACGATTCATGCACGAGTGGATGTGCTCATACAGTGCCTTAGTGTAGGATTCAGCAGTCGAACTTTCAGTTCCCGTCTGCATGGGTGTCATGACGTTTGTCACTTCTGACTTGAGTAGCATGAAGTTGGCTTTGGAGAAGTTTTTTACAGAGGTTTCCTTACTGGGGGTGGGAGTGGGATGTGGATGTCAAGGGTGATTAGCTTATGGTCAGACCTGACCAACGAGGGGGTGACCATAGATGTGGAGCATCGATTTTCCATGTTGGTAATGACCAGGTCTAGGATAATGGAGCCCCTGGTGGGACTAAGGATTAGTTGATCCAGGGTGTTGGAATGTATGAATTCTAAGAACCATTGGGCAAAGGTGTTGGTACACTAGTAGTTTTCTAAGTTAATGGCAGGGTAGTTGAAATCACCCAGTATTAGGGTGTTTGGTTGTATCTTAATATTTTCCAGTATGTTTAGAAAGGTGTAGTGAGAATCTTGGGGCATGGTGGGGAATCTGTAGCAGGCTACAATTTGGATTGCAGTCTTACCTAGTGTAAGTTGCACCTGGAGAATTTCAGACACATTGTGTTGGGCAACTAGACTGGTGTTGTGAATATCCTTGATGAATATGGACACTCCTCCACCTTTAGTGTTTTGGCCCTGGTTTGGTGGCCGAATAGTGTGGTAAGAGTTGTAGCCTGGTATTGCAGGGGTGCTCTAAGGAGCCTTGAACCAGGTCTCAGTTACTGCACAGATATTGATGTTCTCCATTTTTAGGAGTGTCTTGAGAAAGTGCATTTTGAGGTTTAGACTTCTAGCATTGAGTAGCATTACCTTCAGATTTTGCATGCTTGTACCTGTTATGGTGGTGGTTTTGTCCTTTGAACTTTGCCTAAAAAAGGCACTATAGGGTGGCAGCTATGTGCTTGTCACTGAGTTAGTGGGTGAGTGCTTTTGTGTGTGAGTATCTGCTATGTCTATGTGTTTGTAAGTGTATATGTGTGTGCTTGAGTATATATGTGTGTGTTTAACTAACTCCAGAAGATGTCTCCTACATGCATCATTTGACACTGTAGTAGTTTTCTGACAGGTCTTCTGACATTTTGATTTATATTTTATCAAAAGGAACATAAACACTGCACTGTACTATCCTGTAATTCTCTGGCATGGGGGAGTTCCATATGGAGTTGTGCCATTTTCTTTTCACTTTATACCAATAAGGAATTAAGATACTATATTAGAAAATAATTCCAAAATTTTTCATTAGGCATTGTAATATTTCTCTGTCTGGTTTGGAACTATGGCATTCTATTTTGCATTTTATTACATAGACCATATACTTTGTCAATCTAGTCATATCCTTAGCAAAAAGCCCTATACCTGAGATGTACGTCTTTGGCTAAAGCCGTGACATAGTTGAGAAAGGGCCCTAGTGGAGTTGTAATAATTTGTACTGGATCAAGCTGATGCAGAATAGGAGTAAAATTTTTATTTATGCATTGCATTGTTAATGTTTTATATATATATATATATATATATATAAAATATATATATCTATATATATATATATATATATATATATATATATATATATATATATATATATATATATACATATATATATATATATATATATACATATATATGGATTCACTTCTTAATTTCGAAATACCAAAAACCCGAGGTTCAGAATATTGAATTCAGAACCTCGAGATTTTGGAATCTAAAAATTAAGACCCCCCCTCCAAAAAGCATTCAACACATCACAAAACATGTTTTTGCAGGGGGCAAGCCACCCGTGCACCCCTCACCCCCCTGCTACTTAAATATACCAACTCCAAGATCACATTACAGCGAGGAAAAGGGAAATCTCCTGTTCCGTGCTGTATGCCGATCTCCGTTCAGGATTTCGAAGTTTTAAAATTTCGATTGAATTTTGAAGTTTTAAGCTTTGATATTCTGTAGAGGACCCATATATATATATATATATATATATATATATATATATATATATATATATATATATATGAATACTATGAATATGTATATGAATTCATACCTGTCAAGCTGCTAAACTGTTTCGACAGCTGTTTTGACAGGTGTTAAAGAGTTGTAAAAATGCACCAGTTTGTTTTGGCATTAGCTAACAAGAGCAGGTTCACAGTGGTGTAATCTGTCTCTGGGAAGAGTTCCTTTCTGTCCATTTTCATTTTATTGGGTGCTTATACAGAAATATCAGTCTGTTGCTTGTGAAATTTGATTAATTATGCTAAGGCAGCTGGGATGGACATTATTGGGCCTGAGACAGTATGAAACAGTCACCTGGATATTAGAAAATATTAATTGTTTCATTTGAAATTTGCAAACACTGAGAATACACATTTGTGAATATTTCCATATTCCAAGTATTTTACTTGGTGCTAATGATACACCAAATGAGAGAGCAGCAAACTGGAAGTGAGAATGAGATACTTGGAATCTCAAGTACCTACTGTGATTTAGGCATTTTAGAAAAATAAAGATAAACATCATCAAAGTTCCGAACTGCCTAAAATAATTCATTCTTGTGAAGGGCATACAGTACCTGTTTCTGAACTTGCATTCTTAATGTTTATGTGGGCACCAAGTTGCAGTGATTTGACAAGTCTGATACTGGTTTTCATGTGTTTTGTTTGTTTAGAACACAGATGATTCTCTTATGAAAGCTCTGTCCTTTTGGTGGGCTGGAACAAAATGTATTGCCTTTTGTATAACTGTTACATTACCTTTCTGATTTTGGTGTGCAGTCCATCGACCTGTGGATAAGTGAGCTATTTGATGCATTTCTAATGAAAAGCCCTGAGAAATTTCTGAAGCCCTCTTGTCTGCTGTAATAAAATTGCTCTATTGATTAGTAATTGGGAGTTTGTGTGTGTGTGTGTGTGTGTGTGGGGGGGGGTAACTGCAGATCAAATCAGTAGGCTCCAGGATCTTCTTTGGTGGAGTTTGTCATAGGCCTAAGAAGTAGAAGCAGGTGGGAAATATTAGTTTCTTGGGTGAGGTCTAATTTTACTAGAAAGATTGCTTGGTAGTTGGGAAGTTCTTAGAAATTTGAAGTGGTGTGGTATGAGAACTGCTTTACAACAGACCTTGCTTTCCCTTTCCTCTGCAAGTCTATTACCATGTCATCAGCAGGTTTCCAAAAGAGAGTATCTGTGGAGACAGGAGCATCCAGGATTTGGGCCTTAACATCTTTGGGACAGCTCTCTGTCTTTAGACAACCATCTTATGACCCCCATGATGTAGAGGTTCTAGAAGATGAAAATGTTGCATCACAGGTGGATTTTAAGACACAAAGGTCTATTAGAAGTTGAGTTTGATTACTACAGTGTGCCTTTAGTATCCTGTCTGTCGATCAAGAACTTCTTCATGTAATTTATAGTTGCCCCAGTTGCAATATTTTAGGAGAGGAGACAGAAGACTGTGAAAAGGTATCCCCACAAACAGAATTTGGCTTTATTGGAGACTCTGTGTGATCCATATTAAAGTCTTCTTCCTCCTTGGAATATAATGGAAGGAAGATTTGCTTCATGAAACTTCAGAGGTACAGGTTATGGTTTCCTTATATCTGTTGTAATGGCGGATCTGCATTGGTCCATCTGTGTGAGATTGATCTTGGTTGTTATTGAACAAGTGGCTTCTTGAAGAAATTTGAAATAGTCTTAAGCAAAGACAATCTGCTCATGACAGAATGGGCTGGGGAGTTTAAAGGCCTGCACTGATTTCTACAGCCATGCCTTCCTTACTCACTATAGACCCACAGAATTTTTACAAGTCCCTGTTAGAATGCATACTTACTCCTTATGCTGAAAATGAAAATCTGGTACTTGTGGGATAATCTTTGCCGATTCTGTTGTAGGGAATGTTGGCACTATTATTTTTATTTTAATGGAGCCTGGACTGATGTAGGGGTGTCATGTTTTCGTGATTTATTGATCATCTTACTAATCCCTCTACTGGCAGCTATCATTGTAGATCTGCTTCTTTAACACTGGCTGTTTATCATCCAGTTTATCTAACTTTTTTTTCTATACCCTTTCATATTGTTTGATACTTTCCCCTGCCTTTATGACTTTTTGTCTTTTCATTTTTAATTTATCTGCAGTAACAAGATAGATTTCTGAGTGACAACTCCCATTAGTATTCTGCTATTTATTTTTACACCACTGCTCTGCACTTTTAAAGAAATTATACTCAGTTTAAAGATGTAATGAGTACCTGAATAGCACTTCTCTAATGGAGTAATTTGGAAGTGTTAGCAATAATATAACTAGATCACTGTTTTTGTTTGCTCCTGTTTTAACAAATAAACCATATTGTGCATAGAGCTCATAGTTACAATGTGAAAGCAGATGAAAACTGTTTTGCAAATGTTTCTTTTACTTTATGGTCAACCACTCTGCAGAAGATGGCTGCTTTTTGTTTTGCTGCTTGGTAGAATTTAATTTGTTTTTGAATGACTAAGTAAGAACTAAAATATCAAATGAACACCTTTTTTATTTTTTTTTCACCATGCTGCATCTTCCATGATCATTAAGCCCTATGCCCCCTTATAACCCCATTTGTCTCTTCTTTTCCTGGTATCCATATAGTGAAAGCTGGGGATGAGTTAGAGCACAGGGATTAAGTGGAGTCATTCAGTGAGGTCAGAGGATTTTTAACATGTACCTAAGTTATATATATGTCTGAGAGTTATACTATAACTCTGCTATGCATGCTATCACACATTTATGCCCCCTAGCTACTGTGTATAAGGACTTATGTCCAAGCATGAGCTGCCAGAAGGCCCTGTGCTTTCTTGAACCTTTCACACCTGGGTATTTACTATCTGACATTCCATGCAGTGGTAATCCATCAACTCCATTCCACCAGAATGGCTGAGCTGGCACTGATCTCTCAGTTGCATGTCTACCTGACCAGATCCTTCTGTGCTCCTTCAGCACCTAGGCCCAGTGGGCAAACCTTGGCCAGCTGGTTCATGGTCAGGACAAAAACATCTTCCACAAAACTGGCATAATATATCACCCTTTAGTTATGCCACTTTATAGTAGACAAACAGTATGTCACTGTTTCTTGCCTTAGACTGCAATTTGCCTTTAGATATTACAGTACAAAGGCATTAAATGCTCTATGTATGTTTGTTTCATGCTGAGCTGAGATTTAACATTATGAATATAAAATGAGGTAAATAGGATACAGAAGTCCATATGAAGAAATTATGGCAAATTACCCCTGATTTTAGTCTTTCTCCACCAACGGTTTTTGCCTTTGTCCAGAATTTATGAGTAGAGAAGATCAGAGATACGACTGTGTGATGCAGTGCTGTACTTGTGACTGTAGACAGTTTAAGCAGCACACAAAAATAAGCTGCCACTGAGTGAGTAGAAAAAAATAGCAACAGAAACACATCTTGTCAAAAAAAAAATAAATAAATAATGGCTGATTCCTAGCACCATGTTTTGCTGCCTTCCTGGCTGCTTTCTGATTCAGAAACTGGATGCCGCTGACCTACACAGGACATGATATAATCACATAAACAGTGAAATAGAACTTCCTATACAGGAAAGAGAGATGGGCGGAGCACATAAGCATAACAGACATTATGCCACAGATATTAAGGGAAATAGCCAGCATAAAGATTTCATATGTGCAGCATCACACCAAACATTAAACCCTATGCCATAACCTGAAAATATAACAAATTCACAGATTTTTAATTTTACCACTGTGCTCATGATCTTTACAAAGATACCAGTAAAATGCAATAAATCCTTAAGCTACTAAGTAAGCCATCAGCCACAAACATCTAAAGTGGAATAATAACATTATTTTCTTTACTTGGAATAAATAAGTTAATAATTTTCTTTACAAATAAATATGTAAACAATGCAAAACATGCACAAGAAATTGAAAATATTTAAATGGATAGATGATGTACCAAAAGACACAGAAAGTACCAGCTATAAAATAACTATTTTATTCTTGCTTTAACTTAAGAGGTAACTGTGTCCTTTCTGTCTGGCTTTTAGAATCAGAACAACTTTTCAGATTCCTTAAAGTAGAATAACACAAAAGAACAGACAGACTTAGAACCACAAAAGGAGGAAACATGAGGCAGAATCACTTATTTTTCTATTTTATTTAGCGCTTTCGTCCTCACAGAGCAGGACGTCATCAGAATCCGATGAACCATCCTTTATGGTTTTCAAATTCCTTAAAGTAGGTTGATTCACACTTTTTTTTTTTTTATATACTACAATTTACTGGAAATGTAAATGCAATACTGTTTCATTTATCTTTTAAACAATCATATCTTTTAATATGATACATCTTTAATACAGCATATTTTATTTCTCATGCATTTTCCTGTAAAATCTATTCTTAAAATGCAATAACATCTTATATCTTTTACCATTTTCCACACAATGACCATTAATGGAAAGTTTGTTTGTGTGGGGAGGGCGAATAATTGTAGAGAGCACACACTAAACATGTAACAGAAGGGGCCCAACCACATGGTAGGTTATACGAGGATGTTCGTTTGTATCAGACTGAAAGATGAATTTGTAAGACTATATGCACTTCTACTGGTCATTTCTATCTAGACCAAGACACAAAGAGCGAGAAGACTTATAGAAGACCTACAAATGAGATGAAGATGTACACTTGTTGATTCCACTGTGATAAAAGAAAGATCACTGTCTATTTGTCTGAGGAGTGAAGGTGAGATGCACGTCATAAACTGTCAGAAACTTGAGATGCTGTATTTCAGTTTAAATTTGCTCCTTACTTCAGACTGACAAGGGCAGCGGGGGCTGTCTGTTTGCTCCACTAGTCAAATACATAGCCTTCCTTCCCTTAACTGTATTGCTTTGTTATGACTGCATTTAATGACAGGAGAGGGAAAAATTCTACAAGCAATCTGAAACTGGTAAAGCTGTGAATGATGTATGTCCTGGAAATTTTTAATGAAGTGAAAGTTCTATTCTCTTGCGGCTTCAGTTGATGCCATGTTTATATCCTGTGAGAAATCTGACTTTTCACATTGATCTCTGGAATTATGGTTTTCATTGGCTTTAGTAAAGGTGGGTTATGTAAGCAAATCAGTAAAAACACAGACTGGAAGAGATCCTATCACTGTTTCTGCTAAATGGCATTCTCATTTCTGTTGCTGTCATGTATGCTTTCCCTTAAAGAACAGCTGAACCCTCCCTCAGCTCCATAGTAACAAGCAAGCAGAGCAAGTGATACAAGGGTGACTCATTCCACACTTTGCCCCAAGGTCCTGTGTCCTTCATCAGTCCTTCCACCTAGAAAGCCTAGTGGTAGGAGATGCTGTACTATGAATTGTGCAGCTGGATCAAAGCTCAGAAAGCATGGAATAGATAGAATTATTTCCTAAATCACTTACTGTAATCATACTACAGTATTAGACCGAAAAAGCACTGAAATGTAAGGCCGTCAGTCCACAGGGGTATAATCACACAACCGTTTATTGCATCAGATTCACATGTAAAGAAAACATAAAACGCTTAACGAATCACCACGTTTTTCATCATAAATCTAGACTTCATCAGATAAAAAGTACACACCCATTTATACTTTAAACAATCTCAGAAAGCATGTAGTAGATACAATTCTTTCCTAAATCACTTACTGTAATCATACTACAGTATTAGAACTATGAACGTATACCTTGAGTTTTTGCTTTTTTCTTGTTAAACATATTGTCAACAACTTCACTTGTTGTTATGTATTTGTCTGTATTGTATTATTTGACTAAGACTGTCTCATATTTTTCAATTCTCTACTAATCTGTTTGTGTAGCTTTTCTCCCCGGGCCTCTGCTGTAAATGGACCTGGTCCAATCGGATTATCCCAGTAAACAAATGTAAAATAAATAAATAAATAAATGTATGATTGTGCATTCAGGAAGTAATGATTAGGTCACATGAGCAGAGTAGTGGGTACATCAAAGTGTCTTGTGTACCTATTTGGCAAGAAATTCTGTGTACATGCTTGTATGCATAATTTTATTAAGTCTGATTAACACTGCATTGTAAGAAAAGGAAATGTTTATGGTTACCGTAAGCTGTAGTAGCCTAAATATTTATGACTGAAAATCAATTGCTGTCCCAAAAGAAACTAATCTTTTCCTCCTAAATGTAAGCATCTTACATTTTACTGCCTATGTGATTTTCTTTTTAAATTCACTGTTTCTGACTGTCACATTCAGAAATAGCGTAGTTTTCTAAGCAAATGACAAATGCAAATTGCTCATCCTTTCTTGCTGAGGTGAAAGTGATCTCACCACATGGTTTTAATTTGCATGGTAAAAATGTAGTACATTACAGCTGGCTAGAAGTGCCACATAATTAGCATTACTCATTTTCAGAAACGTAGCACATATTTTCTGAAGTGTGAATGAAATATCACACTGTCTCAAATCATACAAAGGCAACTGAGGCAATACAGCATTGCAAAAACAAAAACAAAACTGATGATATCTATCAAAGAAAATGAAATGTGTGAGAGAATATAATACTCTCTGTTAGAGACTCCTTGCAATGGTGATGTTGCTCAAGAAGAGCTCTGAGATGATGTTTCTAGCCAGGATGTACTGACAGAGAGTGGGACAGAATGTGGGGGTTACATGTTATATAGGCAGGCAAATCAATGTAATGCAAAGGTGTAAAGGACCATTAAGACTGATGCATATGGTCAGAAAACACTGTCCTTAATTCAAGTCACGTCAGAACAAGTTTTATTTACATCCATAGCACAGTAAACCACAACATTCTGTTTTGTATGTTTTCTGATATTATGAATGGAATGTAAGCAGAAGTCTGCTAAAATGTGTCTGTGTATAAAATGAATATATTCAGATGTTCTTCTGTTCTATGACTCCCAAAGGTTGCTGGGTTAATACAGTATAACATCACAGGAAATACTGTCTTATCCTTTAAGCAACTTTATGAAAACAATCTCAGAAAATGAATCACATATTGCTCTTAACACCTGGGTGGTACATTATACCTAAGAGATATATCATTTCTTTTGTATCATTAGTTTACAAGCATGAATGTGCATTTCATTGTGCTTGAATAAGGGATGAGAAATTAGTTACATTTTCCCACAACTGTCTCCCTGCAGCAGTTAATGCCTTCATGCACATTATAAATAGAATCCTGAATAATTTAGCCTTGAAGACCACTGGTATTACCTGCCACATTCTCAAGTGCATGTTGGATTTACCATAATTTATTTTCAATGTTAACTATCACTCATCTTGACATGTCCAATATTTATACTTTTATTTTAGTTACTTGTTGCCCCCCCAAAACCTTAGCCAAGGACTCCACTAACAACACCTAATCAGCCCACCCATTCTTGGGCCGGGAACACGGGCATTACGGAGCTGGGTGAGAGCTCTATGACGCTTTCACTTCTGCCCTGGTATCTAATCAGCTTTCCACTCCCTGTCAAAAGTTGGGTGGCAGAGAGCAGGCCTGTTTGCATGTCCTGGGGGGTGACTTACTCCTTCCCCACTGACAGCACACACCCCCATCTGACCCTATTGCTGTATCCTCCGGAGAGGAAGCATGCATCTACATGCTGCTTTCCCATTGGCTTACTGGTACTAAGTACAGTGACTACACCTGCTTGGCTGGCTTTGTCTCCACTGGGTAATACCTGGTGTTCCTGCTAGGTTTCAACCTATGTGGTGAGCCAAGCTGCATCCCCTACCCCCAGGATGGGTGAGCTGGCAATAGTTGCTCACTTCCATCCTCCAGATGGACAGCTCCTACAGCCAGAGCCACTAACTGAACTCAGGTTTCCTGCAACATTTCAGGGCCTTATCCCTCTGTGCCACAGAGATGGCTCTAGTATGTCCAATATTATGATACTGTTTTAAATATAAACTGCATTCAAACAGATACATGGTAATATTTTAAGAATGTATATGTTCTCCTCTTTGCATTTAAGGTCAATCATGTTATAACAAGAGGAAAATGATCTTATAAAAGTAAATGCATTTTAATTTGTTTCAGCAACAAGACAACAAATGACACCTGATTTAGCTTGGAAAGTCCAGTAGTTGAATAATAACAAGTGAGGAGGGCTGATGCCGGAGGATGGGGGTGTCAGAAACAGCTGTTACTTCTTCTGCTAAGACTTAAGTACTTTAACTATATTAATTCAAAGATGGCATGTTGAAAACAACACTTTACTCCAAATTCAACAAAAAATGGAAAGGCAAATAAATATTTAATTTTTGAGCAAAAAAAAAATATCTGCCTTTTCTCTGAGTAAGAATGATCTCAGAGGTGATTCTATTAAAGAGCAGGGGATACAGAGAGTTGTAGCCCTTCATGTGAGGAGTACAGTGGCTTTATTGCTTATATAATGCACTCGTTTCAGATAAATGCACATTCTCAGTCTTCTGATCAGAAGTTTGTACATTCCAGGTTAAACGTTCACTGTTTTGGGGGATATCCTTATGAATTTTTTTCTGAATGAAGAATGTTGGCTACAGTATACTTATTATCAGATTTGTAATTTGTGGAATTTATTTGTGGAATACAGTAATATAACAGTGAATGTCTAAAAAGGTAACCTGACCTCACATATACTTCAGACTCCTGATAGGCCATTTTTTTAATTTTATTTATTTGTTAACTGGTTAAACTCATTGGTTCATAGGTTCATAGATTAGTACTAAGCTAACTGCCCTTGCAAGCCATTTTAAGCCTAGCCAATTATCCCTTGGGTACAAGTTCTCTCTTCATGGGAAATCCAGGAGCACTGTTTGGTTTGGTGACCTGCTCAGAGTTACACAGTAGGAAGAGGGAGGGTGTTAGAATCAAACAGGGGGCTACAGGAAGCAGGCTTATGACTGCTTGTGGACTAAATCTTCTGGGCTAACTGCCAGACATCAGGGATATATTAAATTGTTCTCAAGATTATGAACTTGCCCATTTATGATATATTAAATTGTTCTTGATGACCTATTGGCTTTTATTAGATTTTCTTTTACTTACTTGAGGATGTGTGACATAAAATTCTAGAGGTCTTTCTACCTCTCATAACCGATCCCTTCCTTTACCTGTCTATTCTCTAAATTGTCATCAAAAGATCTTATGCTGTAGTAAAAACGTGCAATGGATACAGCCCTCTGCTTACTTCACATGCAGCTGCTGATTAACATAAGTGCATGTGTGATGTCATATATATCTGATGTCATCTGATATTATACCCATAATCCTTCAATTTATTCAGGTGCCACTTGGCCCTGAAGGTGAATGGAGAGAACATTGCCTTTATTCAGACCATTCAGATTTCATGGCAGTCTGATGAAGCTTTGGTGGAAGTAAGGTAATAAGGTTAGTAGTCTAAGAGGTAAGAGTGTCAAAACTTCCTCAGGAAAATCATGCAACATGATGTCAAACTCCTGGTGATATTGTTACTTATGTTTGAGGATTTGTTCTGTAAAATTTCTGAATGCTGTTTGTGTTTTTACTTGATGCCCTCTAAAATGCTAGTATTACATTTATGATTCACAAATGTTTTTGCTTAAACACTATACTATCTAGGTAACTCCCGACAAAGGAATTTTGCCTCAGTGGGCCTACTCTCTCACCACAATTTAACACCTACAATTAAATTTTTTTACCCCTCTCTTCCCTGATCAAGTCCCTTCTTTGCTCTATTCACTTATTGGTTTGCAAACTGGCTATCTGTTAGCTATGGCAAGTGTCAGGCTGGGGCAAGCCATCTTCCATGGACTGATTGGAATTTTTTTTATTATGCTCAATCCGCAATCCCTGCCACCGTCTTCCCCGCAACCACTGTGCAAAGATGTCAATGTCGAGAAGCCACAGATGATCTACTGGTACATGTCCCCGTTACTTTTTCTCCTCCACCTTCACTGCTAGCTCTAATCCTTTTCCAGAAAATCCAACTCTTTTTTGGGGTAAGAAAGATGGCAAAATTCACAGCACTTTTGTACTGCCTCAACTGACTCCTCAGGCACTAACCAGTTGTACCCAAGTCACCTGCGTCACAATCAGGACTCCATCTCTCATTGCTGTGAAACTACCATTAAGACTTCATTCAAATCTCTAATTAATATGGGTACACATTATACTATGTGTCCTTCCACCGAACGTCTAATACTGAGGAAGGTATTGCAATGCTATTCATTCATATGAAAACTCAAACCGTTTTATTAGTATTTTAGCTTTCCATAGATCTTGCAATACTATTTAAGGTACTATGACCGAGTTCACCTGTACTGGAAATCCATATTTTGTATCTGCCATGTGTGATATTTTATATAATACTATTATGCTGTATGTCATTGAATGAACCACTGCACTTGTATTACCATGTCTGTTTTACTGGTTTTGTTCCTTGTGCCACTGACTTGGGTCAAATTCACATTCAATTTTACTTAAATATATAAACCAAAACAGTTTACAAATAAAAAAAAAAAACAATAAAAAAGATAAGACACAGCAAATAACATTAGTACAAACATAAAGCAATTAATAGTGAAAATAACAGTGGGTTAGGACTGAAGAGTATAAAACTAGTCCACTTCTCATATACCCAGTTCATAGGTTCATAGGTTCATATTAGGCTATCTGCCCTAGGGCATTTATAAGCCTAGCCAGAATGTGTTTGGCTTTTGCCACCCATTTTAAATTTATTTTGCTATGCCCTTTTTCGAGGTTAGTATACTGTGCCTCTGTCTAACAGTGACACAGAAGTGATAACCGGGGTAAACCTACGATCTCCCATCCACTCATCAAGATTCCTCTTGAAGAGAGTCAATGAGGGACTCTGCCTAACCTGGACTGGGATTTTATTCCAGAGTGAAGGGAGCCTCTGGGTTATGAATCTGTCCCTCCAGCATGTCCTATTTATTTCAGTGCTGAGGTTCAAGTCTCTCGAGCACGTAGCTCGATGGGATTTGGATTTATAAGACAAATAAATAAAATAAGTAAATAAATGAGTTTTGTTCACATATACTGGTCTTATGACTATTGTGCATTTTCCCTTGTATGACTCACAGTAAAACATTTTGTCGTTCATTGGATCTTTACTTGCAGACATTTGTTTCACTAATGGGGCCTTTAAATGCATGTGCCGATCTATACACATAACAATTTCCCTAGCCAGGTATGTACTTTTACATAGAAAAGGCTTCCTCCCATTATTTTTGGCTTTTTCTAGTATTTGTGAGAGAAGAAGTTCAGAGGTATGCTTGCTCCACCTTTGTGACATACATTTTAACCCCCAGTCCCATGCATTTTTTAACAACAGTAAGCTTCCACACTAGTAATGGATTCAAAAAAACATATCTCTCCTTTCTCTCTCACATAATCCTCATCCCCAAATCTCATCTATAGGGGCAATCTGGTAATTTTTTATATAAAAATTCTCCTTTAATAACCATGAGTTCTCATTTGAACAGTAATGACTCAATATTCAAACACTTTCCTGGAAAAATTAGCATTATCTAAGCAAAACTATTCCGCTTTCATCTGCTCACTATATGCAAAAGCTGTTCTAGGTTAGCTAAACATGGGAGGTGATGTGACAAGAGGCAAATACTGTACTATCAGCAAAAGTGAGCTTGGCTTAAATAAATAAGGCTGGAAATGCACTGAAATGAAGGACAACACTTTGCATCACCTTTTGTCCAGAAAAAAACCCTGCCTCATATTAATAATTTTTGTCTTATTTCACTTGTATGTGTACAGCAATGCATAAAATGCACTACAATGATAACCAAAGAACCCAACACAATAAGCATTACAGCCTTGTAATTCAAATGCCTGAAATGTCCGAGGAATGAAATATGCATACACCTGAAATAAGGCAATGATAATGAATCAGAGGCAGTGTTAATGCTGGCAAAAGGGCGTTACTAAGCAGATATGGGCAATGCAGCTCCACTATTGCAGAATGACACATGCTTTATCATGTTCAAAGCAAAAAAAAAGTGATGCCTATTACTATATTAGTTTAGGAAATGGTTTGGTTCCAGACAAACTAATGCTGCTTTTAAATAAATTATACTGATAGCCATTGTAAGCAGTTTATAGACAAATACCAACATTTTCATTATGAAAAATGCATGACTGTGATATTATTAAGGGAAGTTTCCATGTGCATATATCAGTCCCACAGGCATAGGCAGAAAACATGGGCTACATCTTTTACAGAGAGATTTTTCCCACAGTTCCAGCTGCATGTTAACATGTAATAAGATTTCAGGTTTGAAGTTGCTGTTTAGATTGATGTATAGCATGACCACTACAGTCCAAGACACCTACTAGAAGAGGTAGCCATGTGATGTAGTTATAACCTGGAAGCTACAGCAATGCATGCAGTGTTTATTCGGTAACGGAAGGGAACACAGCAATATCAAGCTAGATAGCAATGCTAGCAATCATCCAGACAAAAGATAATTTAAGGTAGTGGGCAGTGCAGTCACAACAGTCATATAACTACATGAAGATCATGGAATTTACCTAGGTTCATGCTAATGATTGTTACATACATGTGATTAGAAAGACTAAGAAGGGTCTGAGGACCAGCTCACTTACCTGGTCAACAATTAAATTAAATTAAATTAATGAGGCACACTCAGATATTATGGGGACATTTTTGTCACTGTTGTATGAGCAGTGTATAGATGACCTCAGCTATGTGCTTACACATTCTGTGAAGCTGATCCTGTTCACTTATGTATGGCCAAATTTTTGACATTCCCTCATGCACAGAGAATATGGTATGTGTAAGATTGATGTGTCTGTGTACCTGTGCAGACAATCAGGCAGTGTATACTGCTGTGTACCTGTGCAGACAATCATGCAGTGTATACTGCATGATTATAATGGCAAGATGTCAGCCCGGTTCCCTATTATATCAGCGAATGCTTAAAATAGCGAACAATCTGGGGTCTCTCTCTCCAGGCCCCTAATAAGGCTCCCCACTGGCACAGCTGTGGAGTTGATTCCTCAGCCAAGTGACCACGTCAAGTCCTCCAACACACTCTCTGTGAAACCAGTGCTCTGTGTCTCTGCTCCAAGCAGCTCACACACACACATACACACACACACACACACACACACACACACACACACACACACACACACACACACACACACACACACACACACATCTGGGAAAGGCTGGCACAGATTTACTCACTCTGCCCCCTTTACCCAGACACCACCAGACACTCCAAAGCCAGCTACTGTAAGGCTCATACAAGGGTATCCAATTAAATTATACTGACTGAAATTAATATTAATACAAATGGTAATGTTGACCAATGTGATAAGGCTTTCAGGAGTGGCCATAGTGCCACTAAATAAATATAAGTACTCTCAAAGTTTAAAACATCTATAAAAGACCAGCCACAATGAAAAGTTTAAATATATTTAATAATAAATAATAAAAGAACATGAAAATACTAAATATTTATTTATAATAAACACCAGAGTTTCAATCACAGGAATATTACAATAACACAGATGGATAGACTCAGATACAGAAAAAACGTTCTTAACTTATCTCATTATATTTTCTTGACTGATTTCAAAAATTACTATTCCTTGGTTACTTACTAAACCAATGCAAGATGAATTGAGTGAAAAGAGACTGCTCTGAGACTTCTGTTTCATCTAGTATTAAAACATCAATTTAGTCCTAGATTACAGAATGACATTACATACATGTGGTCATTTGACTTCTGGTTCCCACACTTCCCCCTTACTAGCAACCGAACCAGAATCTAGCACATATGTGTTAATGATACACACACAGAGAGTGCTTTGCTGAGATGTATTATAGCATGTGGAAGCTATAAAACAATTTTAACACTTCCACTCTTCCTATAGAGCTACTAAGCCAGGCTTCTCACAGATATTGCATCTCTGGCTGCATTCAGAACTGTGAGATACAATCTTTATAGCTTATACCAAGTAATTAAATGTCAAACTATTTTCTAAAGTTGGCTGGACTGAGATTAACCTCTTCTCTTTCAGTATCCTCGGTTACAATGTATTTATATCTGCAGTTACAATACAGTCTGATATACAGGTATACTTTTTTCTGTCCAGCAGGACCACCGTTGGTCATTTTTAACACAGGCAACTTTACAAATACATTTTCAACACAAGCACTTGTACAAATCAGTTTGATATACAAATGACATAATTCTTTGCAAAACTTCAGCTAGCTATGCTGCTGTATGTTACACATCCACTGCCCTACTTCTACTTGCATAGCTGGCAATACTTCACATCATCACATCATCTACAATGTGTCTGCAGGCTGCCCAGACAGTTATCATGACTTTCATATATGTCACACCTGTGATTTATACCAGTGTTTTGCCTGGGGTGACTTCTCCCAGGGATATCTTGTTGATGATGTCGGGTGTGCCTTGGAATCCTGGCTGATGATACCCATCAGAAATCCACAAAATGAAACAGACTTTTGTTGTCTGGATTCAAGCAGTGGCACCCTGCAATATGACCCTGGTGCATGTACAAAAATATTTTCAGTGTTGCACAATATCATACTTAGGAGGCAGCTATAGCAGGGTGGACACTTACAGGAGCAACAGTCCCTAGCAAAACACTGGGCAGTGGAGGCTGAGTCAGATGAGGAGTTGGTGAAAAGTCAGCAGCAGGGGAGGATCTTGCCAGATGGAGGTGGATGCACTATGCAGTGGCAATAGCAAAGAGGCAGTGGCTCACACATTGCTTTAAAACATACTTAACCAGAGTGAAGCAGATACACTACCGTACAAAAGGTATGCAAAGCAACACCAGACTGTGCTTATCTATGCATAGGCTGCCCACCTCACACATCAGATATTGGCAACTCAAGTAACAATGTACAAAGGGCAGTGCACAATTATCAGCATTTACACTGGTGGGGAGGTCTTTCACTGGGAAAAGTGAGTGTCAAGGATTATTAAAATAAGCCATGTTGAAGGCTTTGTCAAGGTATAATGGAAGTGTGTGTGTGTGTGTGTGTGTGTGTGTGTGTGTGTGTGTGTGTGTGTGTGTGTGTGTGTGCGCGTGCATGCGTGTGTGTGCGTGCGTGCAAGTGTGTGTGTGTGTGTGTGTGTGTGTGTGTGTGTGTGTGTATGTGATGTTCTGTGGGCTGTGGTGATGTGAGTGTATGTTTGCTGGGAAATGGCCTCAGCAGTAGTTGCAGCACTGTTCAATGATCTACTGGACAGATCCAGGCAGTGCATGGTAGACGTCTGAGTATCCTGTGCATGCATCTACCCATGATGACTAGCTCTATCAGAAGTTGCACAGGCTTTACAACTACCCTGGCTAAATGCTGAGGTGCTTTGTGACCATGAGGAATTTCTGCTATGAGACATGTCACTGCCATGACTGCCACAACTTTTGGGACATCTTCTCCAGGGAGTTGGCACCTCTACAACAGATATATCTGAGGAAGTGCTAGCGCTCATGATCTGGGTCATCCATACTTATCCTGGCTACCATCTGTGGAGGTAGTGGTGAAACTGCTTCATAGATGGAACCTGACATCTGGCAGGTGAGCTTGAGATGACATGGCACATTCCAGTATGTGACTGAGTCTATTAAAACTATCACACATACAAAACATGCAGTCCCATAGGTCATTTCACACACCATGCATTACCCTTACTAACTCCACCATGGCTGTGGTAGTACTAGCCTGTGTCTCCATCATGGCACTATACATATCCTGGGTCGTGGACACTAGCACATCAATCACAGGGGGAGAATGGTAACTAAACACGCACTAATAACCATCCTTCTCCAATTATAGATGCTAGGGGTGAATCCTAACATATGTCGAGTAAGGGTGCCACACTTCTTTGACTGCTAGTGTCCACTATAACCCATCCTCCCTTTGTGGTGTTGTTTCCTAGGTGTCTTCAGGTAAAGAAGGTCAGTCCCTGGTCTGTGTAGGGGATATAGTGCTCACATTCCCTGTGTCCGGTATACAGACTGAACTTCCTGATTGTACCAGCTCATCCCTGCCATCATCATCAGCATCAGAAGTTGAAGATCCCCAGCATCAGGCAGTGGCAGTTCCAAAGTGCTGGTGTCAGATAACGTATAATCTGTGAATACAGCAAAGCACAATATCCTGTTTAAGTATGACCCAGCACCAGAAGTGTACCCGAAAGTTAGTTGTATGAATAGTAACATTAATAAAAGTATTTTAATTGCATACATTGTACAGATAATCATGCAGGGGGATCCCTAATGTTCTTGCATACCACAGATCAGACAACTTTAATAAGATGGAGAGTAACTAAGGAGTCAAGAGGACTTACAAATAATGTTACACAGCAAGAGGTTCACATACCTGGGGGCATCTCTAGTAGGTACTCTTGTTGACAACTCAAACTCTGTCTCAAATTTCAGTACCATATCATGGGAACATGTGGAGGTATCACCTTCTCTGAGAAAGACCAAGAACTCCTCCATTTCCATGAGAGGAGGCTCAGCCAATGGCTAAGCCCCCTTGAACCTAACTTCCAGTGCCAGGTGGACAGATCTTTGTTCAGCAATACGTGTAATAGCAGTGGCCCTGTGGTTTGATGATTTCATAAGTATGGCCCTGGCCATCAGCAACATTAATATTTGCCATTAGATCTTTCCAGGCACAGGTAACTAGGTAGAATCAGCAACATTTAGCCAAAAGAGCCATCAGCCACAGGGACAGAGGGCCTGGAGTAGTGTCTCATTCTCTGCATCAGTGAGCTCTGGTTTCTTTCCAGCAGAGTCTGCAGTGTTTTCTGCTTTTTCTGTTTTTAAGCATTGCTCTATAGGTATGGAAAACACTGGTATTAACATCTTCTTTGTGAGTGGTCCTAAAAACTCCTTAAAACACCAGTCTTTCCCCTTCCCATATAGCATGCTGTTGGTGTGTCTGACAGGCGTATATCTCTATCCACACTGCTTAAGAAATGTCAGGTGTATAAGTTTAGTGAGCAAATATCCTCCGTAGTGCAACAAGTATAACATTGCAACTGAGCAAGGAGACATGACTGTTTTCTCTCAGGACTGAAAGTTTTTTTTTTTGTAAATGAGATAAATGTGTAAGCTATACAAGAAACTCTATTGCCTGCAACCATTCTCACCCTGAAAGACATAGATGCCTGTGTAGTGACTAAAATATGGTTTAAAATAGTGAAGACCACTCTGGTTGTGCAGGGCCATAATGCTTTCCACTCATTTAGACCAGCTACCGTGTAGAAGGGGAAAAGGTGGCGGTATAGTAATCTAAATCCAGAAGTGACTTGCATCAAGGCTGGTAAAGCAGCCTGATGCACTAGAGTGTCTTCATGTCCAAACAGCCATCAGAAAGGTCCCATAGCATATATTAGCTAGCTATACAACTCTCTCTATGACAACAGAAAGCCACAATGCCTATCTACAGAAACTAAGACTCACTCAGTATTAAAACCCAATACCATTTTGTAGGTGATCTAAACTATCCAACTTTAGACTGGGAAACTTACACCACCAGTAGTACACAAGCACAGACATTCCTGGACTATGTCAAAAGAAGTGCCCTGGAACAATTAGTCAGAGTACCCACTAGTGGGAATAACATCTTTTACTAATATGGGAGCATCTTGCACCATCCCTTGCATATTTTCATCACTTGTTAGGTCTTATCATAAAGCAGTCTCCTTCAAAATAAAACTCTAACCAGTATACCTCTCGACTGCCCAGATTTTTGCAGAATGTCCAGATTTTTGCCTTATGTTTTTAGTCTATTGATAAGAACAATATCTAAAATGTGTCCCTATTTTTGGGCCTTTGCCCTCCATTACTTTTGGCTTTCTCGAGATTGCTTGCCCAAGGTACATTTAGAAATTTCTTTAAGACAAGCTACCTGCTCCTAAGTGATACATTGGCAAGCTTCAAATCCCCACCAAACCCATTGAACTCCATAGAATATGCAGAAATGTACACAACCTCACTATACCAGCATGTAAACAGCTGTGAAGATGCAACTGTGCCTCATAGGAACAAGTGCAACACAAACCCCAGAAACAAACTCACATGGTGGAACCATAATATCAACAAGCTTTATAATAAAAGGAAAATAATTTTGACCAAAAGTAAAAACAGTAATTCCAGAATGTTAGACAACTGTCATTGAAACAAACAAACAACTCAGGAGCTTAATAAATCCACCAAATCCATGTTTGAGTTTAAAATAGCTACCCAAGCCAAAGACAATCACAAATAATTTGCTGTCATGTTTGTAATCAAAAAAGCAGAACTAAGCCATGTGCTGAGCTGATTGTGAATGCTGTTACCCATACTGAGGCTAAAGATATAGCTAACCAACTGATCAATAAATTTATCTCTAATTTTAACCTTGTTTCCTTGCCATCTATCCCTCAAGATATACCTGAAACTGACTCACCTCCAGCTATCACACAAGACCAAGTCCTAACGGTGCTAGAAAAAGCTAAAAGTGCTGCATTGATGAGTCCTGACAATATCCCTGGATGAGTCTTAAATAGCACGAAGCACAATTTAGCCACACCCCTAACAACACTGTTCAATCTAAGCCTCCATACAGGTTTTATACCAAGTGAATAGAGAACAGCTACAATCATTCCCCTGCATGAGGGAGGACCTTTCACAGACCCATCCAATTACAGACCCATAAATCTGACCAGCCTCATATGCAATCAGGATATAGGGAACCATCAAATACTGGAACCATCTCAGTTTGGATACATCAAGGACAAGTCATGCTTATTCAAGCTGGTGGATTTTTTTTGAAAAGGTCACCAAAGGAATGAAAGAAGGTAAAGTGGTATACACTGCATAGCTCAACCTGGCCAAAGCTTTTGAAACAATTCCTCACTTAGGCATAGTAGAAAAGCTAAATAAAGTGGAAATAAACCCTTCTGTCTCCTGCTGTGTTGTCAACTGTCTCAGGATGCAGACAATCAAAATATGAGGTTACCTTCACAAAGAGACCATTCCCCACTGGAGTCCCCCAGGGTTCTGTGCTGGGACTTCTCCTGTTTGGCATTTACTTTTTTGAAGTAAAAGCCATTACCAAAGGGCTCTGGCTGATTATGTTTGCAGATGACTGCAAGCTAGGAGTAGTCACTGAATGCTCAAATGACTAAGCCATCCTGCAGGAAGGTCTGTCTGAAATAAATACCATGGTCTGAAACTAAATGCTAAAAAATGCATTACTGTATCTTTTGGGAAGTCATCTACCTCAGAGAACTACAATATTGACAATACACCCCTAACAGTTGATCCATTTGTTCAGGATTTGGGAACGTATGTGGACAATGACCTAACCTTTGATCACATATGTCTATTGCTGTAAGAAAATTCTTCTATATGGCACAACTTATAAACAAAGGGATTGTGTTTAGCTGTAGGGATGTCATTGTTCCCCTTTACTCAGCTCTCATTAGGTCAGTCATTGAATATAATGTCCCCCTTGCCATGCATTTGTCCAGATACATGCAGCAACTGGAATGCCCACAGAGAAACCTGACTAAAAGGACACAAGGCCTAAGCAACAAGTCCTATATGAACTGACTCAAAAACACTGTCACTATACTCTGTATCCTACAGACTGCTAAAAAGTTACTTCTTTCTGGCACACAAGGCATCTTCTGACCCATTACTGATGGATTTAATGTACATCAATAAGTTAAATGGCATCAGAAATACTCAGTCTAGGGATCTAAACCTCTTCTGCAACATCAGCAGAATGGTTTGGAAGGAAAGGTATATTTTTCAGAGGTCACCACTGCTGTGGAACAGACTTTCCATCCATATAAAACAAAGTTCATCCCTGTCCATTTGAGTGTAACTTAGGTCTATGGATGAGAAACAGAAAATGTACCCCTGGACTGCCCCTGTACTACTAATGGACAGCTCCTAAATGCTTTATCCCATGAATGGCTCCACTAAAATGACCTATGGTATGATCCCATTTATTTTTATTAGTGATAATATATAATTATCAACCATGGGATGGGTAAGTCCAATCTGTAACCAAATGGGATAGGTTATTTCAAGCACAAAAAGGGAAACCGGCTAGGCTTAAAATGAACTGCTAGGACAGCTAGCCTAGTACTTACCTATGAATCTATGAATGTAGCCTAATACTTACCTATGAATCTATGAATGTTTTGTACTGAAACTTATATCACAAGGCTGGCTAGAAGGTGTTGGGTTGTGCTGTGACTGTGTGCTAACAGGTGTGTTTCCCATTATGCTCAACAATCCTTCAGCCCAACAATTGCCTTACCCTTACAGGAACCCTGTCAATACACCTTCCAATAACCCTTAAGAGTATTGTCCAAGTTACTTCATTATGTAGATAAATACAACAGCATTGAAAATCAAGTAATATTTGATAAAGAGAACTTGTAAAAAGTAACACTTAGATTCTTAGGTAAGCACTCTGCAATCAGTTTGCAGACCATTTCAAGCATAGCCAAACAACCCTATTTAAAATTTCCTTCTAGCCTCAAGGAGGGCAAGATAAGATATACCAGGAGAGAATTTGAGGCTGCCCATCTAATCATCTAGGTTTACCTTGAAGGTGGCAAGGGTGTTACTCCAGTTGACAGAGGTGTGTGATACATTGGGATATTAGTCTATCACACTGGTGTGTCTGTTTTATCTGCTGGTGAAGGTTTTATCTGCTGGTGAAGGTTTAGTTCCTTTAAATGAATATTTGATGTACCATTAGTCCTGTGAAGGAATAAGAAATCAAATAGGGTTTGATCTTTCCTAGCACGAAAGGCTAGACATAGATTTCCACTGAGAAGTCTGTAAGAGACGAGTACAGAGAAAGGGCTGACAATTTCTCCTGGTAACTAATATTTTTGAGGCCACTGTCTCCAAAGTTGTGTGATATGTTTAGATAAATACATGCCAAAAGGTGCCGTATATTCAATAAAAAGTCTGATAAGATATCAGTAAAAGGGAATTAAGACTTCTTTGGATCTAAAGGAGATGCCTTTGGAAATTAGATGGGCCAGATAAAAGGCTTTCTGAACTGCTAAGGAGACATGATGGTCAAATGATAAGAAATTATCAACAAGAGTACCCCGATCCCTTACAACAATGTCTGATTGGAGGGGTTTGTTTCTTATACTGTAAGTGAAACTGTTTTGCTTACTAAAATAAACTTACATTTTTTTACATTTAATTTAAGACCATTGTCCTTGCACCAATTGTTAACATGGTCTAAGCCATGTTGGAGCAACTGTGCATCAGTTGAAGATCGAATAACAACACACAATTTGTAGTCATCTGCAAACCTAGTTAATCATGGGCCAAAAGTGCTGGCCTGAAGGTCCAACAGATATATGCCAAATAGGAGAGAGCCCAAAACTAAGCTCTGTGGTACACCGCTGGAAACTTACCTTGTACAAGATGAGCTTCAGTTTCCCTAAACAATTAGTCTCAGGGTCAGCTGTTGCAGGTTTCAAAGTTGTTGCTCTACAACTCCTTCCACAGTGTAATGGATATTACTATATTCTCTTGGGCTTATATTGTGAAACTTCAGCTGGCTGGGTGAGATGATTATGCTAATTAGAGCTAAAATCATTATTGTTTCTAAATTGCTGAATTGATGAATCAAGATAACTTGCTAAACACTGTGCTCAGGTCAACTAAGTACCATGCACATGCCTCTGTATCTGCAGGAAGCACTGCTTTCCTCTGGGGGGGGGGGGGTTATAATTCCTCATATAACCTTACAAAAATTGTGTTGCTGTGTTACCTTAACACCATATACCGGGATACAGAACTGCCATGCTTTACACCTTAAAAGTGACTTGGTGGACCTTTATAGAATAGTACATATTTTAGTCCATTCCACCATCTGTCACACAAATGAAGTGCCTGTCATTGTGAAGAAGATAGCACATGTGAGAAAAGGTATGGGCACAAAGTATCTAACATTTTTCACTGCTTCTTCTAGATGAGATATCATGGCTGGAGAATAAAAGGTAGTGCTACTTTTGGAGCACAAAGGTGGGTGTGGAGAAGTCCAAAATATTTCTTCACTTCCGCAATAAAGATTAGAGCCATCAGCTGTTACAGGAGGACATCACATACACCTGGAATAGCTTCACCTAGGCTGTTACTCATGCCACTGGCATCCCATGCATGGGGGCACTATAATGTCACCCTTATAGTGATATGATGTATAGACACCCTGACCTCTTAGGCTGATGGTAGGATGAGGCTAGAGAGACAGAGCACCACCTATGTACGTAAAGTTCAACTTATGTTATCTACACATGCAACCTGCCAATGTGTGCCATCCACAGATGTTAGCCCCTGAAGCTACAGCAGAGAATAGGCAGCTGCATTTGAGGAAAATACAGTGCTGAAGAGAGCACCAGGGATGGCTATACTTGCTTCATACTGTACAGGTTTTAATGTTAGCAATATACTCAGGTATTATAGATGCAGTTTCATACAGTACAGGTTTTATGTATGACTGCCACTTCCCTGTTAACTTCCACAGTTCAATGGGAGCAGTATGACTGTTGGATGATATAACTGTGACACCCGTGCACTGGCTCAGTAACCAAGGAGCCTCCAACACTATTGAGGGGAGTCCACACTGGGAAGGATAACAAATACACACACACAGTAAAGTACAATTTCCCTTAAGAGCACACAGAGATCACAATCAGTCTGGGGCTGGTTTCTCCCTTTCTCTTCAGATCCCCAATAAGACTCCCCACTGGCACAGCTATAGGGTACAGATCTCAGCCGAGTAGTCAAGCCAAACCCTCCAGTGCCTTCTCTGTCTAACCAGTGCTTTGTATCCCTGCCCAAGTAGCTGACACACACACACACACACACACACACACACACACACACACACACACACACACACACACACACGCATGCACGCACGCACACACACACACACTTTGAGATTTGGTTTATATACAAACACACAGACACTCCTGGGGAAGGGTGACAGAGATTCTCCAGCTATGCCCCTCCTGCCAGGCTATAAGGTAGTAATCACCACCACCAACTACTCTTATCAGCTACTAAAAAAACTCTTACCAAAGGGTGTCCGATTATTACTGTGCAATTACTGTGCAATATCATTATCCAATTAGTAAGTGTAATGAACAGCTAGGTTTGTTTGGAGTGGCTTTGTACAGTATCACTATATACATGCAATGTACTCTAGAGGTTAAATTATTTCTATACAAAACGGCCAAAGTTGAAAGGTTAAAATATATTTAAAAATAAATAATAAAAAACACAAGACAAATCTTCCCAATGCAGCACAGTGCTAGTCAAGAGTTCAGAAACACAGGAAATGCTTAAAATAATACTGTAGAATAATCTGACATACATATAGAAAACAGCTAGACTACATCTGACTAAATTCCTATCTAACTTAGAGCAATCACAGTTTTAAACAAACTTACATATAGAGCAAAGGCAGAGTACAGGTGAGTGGTCAGTTCTGAAGACAAAATCCAAAAATGCCCTGATTTTCTCTCCCTCTCTCTCTCTGAGAAGGTCTTAAAAATAATACATCACTGCTGACTCATTTTAAATTACGTCATTCTTCTCTGGTTCCCAGGCTAACAGAAACTCAGAGTTTTAACATTTTTTTGATCTTGCACCTAGCCAAGAAACTACAGCAATAAAATACATTACATATGTAAAATCTAGCAATTTACTCTGGTCTCAAAACAATTGAAGGAATTCCTCAGTCCAGACATTATGTCTCTGAGCTTTGAGAGCAGTCATACAATGCTTGACTTATTAGCTTTCTTCCAGCAGAGTGTACTGTGGTTACATTTTTGAAGTTCAACATTTAACACAGTTTTCTTACATTTAAGTGGACACGCCTGTGGATTATATTCATATTTACAATGACATAGAATTATCTACAAAATTCTATCTAGCTAGGTTGGCAGCCTTCACATATTTTCACAATAACTGTCTGTGTCATGATTTTATGTAATTGGAGCAGTGGCTCAGCATTACTCTCCAAACAGCCTTTGTGCTGGAAGAACGGAGAACAGAAACTATGATCCCCTTGCCCAATGGTGGGGCATTAATGGATCTGGGAAATTATAGATCTATAAGTCTGATCAATCTCATCTGTAATGCTATAGAATCATTACTGAATGAATAAATAAGGGCATAAGTAACCTACATACACTCAGTCCAAGCCACTTCAGATTTTGTAAGGACAGATCTTGCCTATTTAACTGTTTTGGCTTCTTTCTGATAGTTATTAAAGCAATGAATGAGGGGAAATTAGTACTTGTTACATATATAATCCTTAAAACAGCTTTGACACCATCCTGCATTCAGGTATCATTGATAAACTATCCCGTGTAAATGTTAATCCATGTGTAACTCAATTGGATAGCAAATTGGCTCACAAATAAAACCAAGGAAATTAGAGAGGGCAGCTCTACCTCCTCCAAAAGACTTATCACTAGTGTGTATCCCGGAGTTCAGTCCTTGGATTACTCCATGTTAGCATTTACTTCTCAAAGGTTAAACATTCTGTTAAGGGTTGTTAAGGGTTTCTGGCTGACTATCTTCACAGATGACTGCAAACTTGCTGCCATCATAAACTTTATTTTCCCAAATTAATAGCTGGTGTCAAAACTATGGACTAAAACTAAATAGCAAAAACCGTATAATCGTATCCTTCAGCTTGCAAGAAGTCCCTTGTAACTATCACATTGACACACCCATGAAAATTGATTCAGTAGTTGGGACCTAGGAATGACCACATATCCATTATTGTAAGAAAGACCTTTTTTAATGTGCAGCTTATTACTAAGGGCATGGCATCCAGGTCCAGGGATGTGATCATTCCATTGTATTATAGTCTCATCAGGCTGGTCATTGAGTACAATGTCCCCTTCTGTATGCACCTGTCCAAACATTTGCTACAACCTGAATATTAACAATGCTTTCTTACTAAAACAATCATGGGCCTAAGTTATAAAAACTATGTGGACTGTGTTAAAGCCCTTTCCCTCCTCTCTGTATCATATA
The DNA here is from genome assembly GCF_019279795.1 of Protopterus annectens. NCBI lineage: Eukaryota > Metazoa > Chordata > Ceratodontiformes > Protopteridae > Protopterus > Protopterus annectens. The sequence goes on from NC_056730.1 coordinate 450,794,187, forward strand.
AGTTAATGAGAGGCAATCTTTGCCTTGCATCTAGGCAGACCCTATCCTGTCACCCCTGCTGCACATTGCAAGTCCAATGGAGGGCATAGACACCCACTGAAGAGATTTCAGTCTCTTTTGTAACATAAATGGTTTCTCATCATTTTCAACAATCTCTGCTTCTCCTCTCATCTGGGAATAATATGGACTATAATCTATATTCCTCTTGCTTAATTCCCCTGGTGTAGCCCCTAGCCATAAAGTCTTGTTTGAGAACCACTGCTTCCTCAAACACTACATGATTCTCAGCAGTTAACCCAGCCAGCCTTGTTGAGATTCAATTTAATTACATTGTTATTCATAAAAGTAGGGTGTATGCTAGTTGCATGCAAGTCTGCATTTCCTTTAAGAAGTTTGATACATACATTGGTCTGCAGAACACCCGAGGGAAATTTTAGAGCTATACATTCAGAAAATGTGTGGTGCATTTTTTTTCATATTGAGGGTAAATATCTACCAAGTACTTGCAATGGGAATGTGCTCAACAAATTCATTTAAAATATTTAAACTGCCATCCCAAAGAATAAAACAAAAATATACCAAAATATCTGTAAAGTACTTGGAGTTCATAGTTTCATAGTTTAGCACTAGGCTATCTGCCCTGGGGCATTTGCAAGCCTAGCCATAGTGATGTGGCTTTCGCCACCCCATGAAATGGTACAAAAATGCACAGAATAGATTTAGAATACTGTGCCTCTGTCTAGTAGTGACACAGTGAAGGTCCCCTTATATAATAGAATTAGTTTACTGTGTCCCTGTCTAGTAGTGACACAGATGTGACCCCCGGGGTAAACTTACGATCTCCCATCCACTCATCAAGACTTCTCTTGAAGAGAGCTAGTGAGGGGCTCTGCCTAACATGAACTGAGATTCTGTTCCAGAGCATGGGAAGCCTCTGGGTTATGAATCTATCCCTCCAGCATGTCCTATTCATACTTGTGCCGAGGTTTAAGTCTTTAGCTCTCGTGGTTCTGATAGATTTGGATTTTTTGAGGTGGAGCATGTCCATCAGTTCCTGATTGGACATGGCCTTGTACGTCAGGCACAGATCACCTCTGAGCAGGCGGTATGCTACTGAATAGAGCTGGAGTTTCTTTAGTCTGGCAGAATAAGACATATGTTGGAGACCCTTGACCCTCTTGGTGAGGTACTTTTGTGGTCTCTCCAGCTGTTGCACATGCCGGGTGAGGTACATACAAAATGGGGCATTGTACTCAATCATGGGTCTGATGAGGGAAGAGTATAGGGGTACAATGACATCCTTGGATCTGGATGTGAATCCCTTCATGATAAGGTGTGCAAGGTAGAATGTCTGTCTAACCACTTTGGCAACGTGGGTGTCAAATGAGAGGTCGCTGTCGACTTGGGTCCCTAGGTCTCTGATTACTTTTTCTGTACTCAGAGGGTTGCTGTCTATGTGATAATTTGTGAGTACTTTGTTTTTCCCAAAGGGGATGACTATACATTTTTTGGCATTTAGTTTAAGGCCATGACTCCGGCACTAGTTGTCCGTTTCTGTGAGGCCTTTTTGTAGGATGTATGTGTCCGCTGGTGTATCGACTATGGCGCCTAGTTTGCAGTCATCTGCGAACTTTGTCAGCCACAACCCTCCCATGTTTGCTTTAACATCTGAGAAATAAATGCCGAACAAGAGGGGTCCCAGGACAGATCCCTGTGGGACACCACTTGTGACTGGCTTTGATTCTGACATTGCCCCAGTGATTTTAACTTTATGGGTTCTGTCCTTTAGCCAGTTTGCAACCCATCTAGTGACATAAAGGTTTACATTTAAGCTGTTGAGCTTATCTATGATGCCTGAGTGGGGTATTGTGTCGAAGGCCATAGCCAAGTCCAGGTAGGCTGTATGGACTGCTTTGCCCTCATCAATGGCTCTAGTGACTGTTTTGAAAATGTCAACCAGGTTCAAAAGGCAGGATCTGCCCTTTACAAAGCCGAACTGGGTGGGATCAAGTGTCTGTAGGTCCCCAATGTCTCTGTTTATGAGTTCCATAATGATTCTTTCCATAGCTTTGCAGACCAGGTTGGTTAAGCTTATGGGGTGGTAGTTCCCAGGGTCTGTAGAGGTACCCCCTTTGTGGAGTGGGACCACTGTTGCTGTATGCCAGTGTTCAGGTACATATCCTGTAGTAAGGCTAAGGTTAAATAGCATTTTTATGTGTGGGTTTAGCTCCTCTTGGAGTTCACGTAGCATGCAACCCGGGATACCGTCAGGTCCCATTGATACTGTGTTTTTAGCTTTGCTGAGGGCGGCTCTCACCTGGACATCTGAGATGACAGTGAGATTACATTCAGCTGGGATAAGTATTTCTTCTTTTGGGGGTGAGGGAGGGGAGAAATTTGCACTGAACCTGTCAACCAGAATGTTGGCAATATCTGTGGGTTCAGTGTATTTCTTGTTGTTGTGAACTAGCTCTGAGCATATCTGAGGGTTTCTGCCCAGGTTTCTAACATAGCTGAAGAAGGCTTTGTGGTTATCTTTAGTGTCCTTAGCGATTTTTCTCTCAAAGTTGGCCTTGGATGTTTATATGAAAGAACGTAGTTTTCTGCTAGTGTTGATCAGAGATGTCTTCCCTTTATGGGATTTTGCTCTGTCGTGCAGTAGCTTCCTTCTTTTGTTATACAGTTTGTTAATGGCTGCGGTCCACCAGACAGGACGCTTGCCTTTGGTGGAGAGGGACTTGGATTTATTTGGGATTGCATGATCCATGCATTCTTGGAGATGTCCATAGAAAGCATTTGTGAAGGATTCAGCATTGTGGGATGTGGTATCCACTGGCCCAGTGGGCTTAAAGGATACCATCTCAGTCTTAAGAAGAGTGAAGTCTGCTTTTGAGAAGTTTTTCACTGTGGTCTTTTGTGCTGGGGGTGGAGGTGGGATATGTATATCCAGGGTGATTAGTTTGTGGTCAGATCTCACTAGTGAGGGGTATACCTCCGGTGTGGAGCATTTTGTCCCCATGTTTGTGATGATCAGGTCTAGTATATTATCTCCCCTGGTGGGAGAGGTGACTAGTTGTTCCAGTGCATTTGAATTTATGAATTCCAGGAACCTTTGGGCTATGGTGTTTGGGCTAGAATAATGTACCCAATCTATGTTAGGGTAGTTGAAGTCTCCCAGTATGATGGTATTTTGTGATACATTCATATCCTCCAATGTTTTCAGGAAGGCTGAGTGGGGTTCCTGAGATTGGGAGGGTGGTCTGTAACATGCTACCAGTTGCATAGCAGTTTTGCCTATGGTTAGTTGCACCTGTATGGTCTCCGATGCTTCATGTGTTGCTACTAACCTGGAGGTATGGGTGTCCTTGATGAATATGGACACTCCCCCTCCCTTTGTGGTACGGCCCGGGTTTTGGGGCCAAAAAGCATGATACGAGGTATAGCCTGGTAGCGCTGGGGTGCTCTCAGGAGCCTTGAACCAGGTTTCAGTTACTGCACAGATGTCGATGTTCTCCATACTGAGGAGTGCATCGAGTGCCTGCATCTTGAGATTTAGACTTCTGGCGTTGAGCAGCATTACCCTTAGTTTTTTTTCATTTTTGTTTTCTAAGGAGGTGGGTTTGTCTTTTGAGCCTTGCCTAAAAAAGGCACTATGGGGGTGGCAAGAGCCTTAGCCAATATCCGGAAGCCCAGTGGTGACAGGTGCAAGCCGTCCCTTGTGAAGCAGCGTGGCTTGTCCAACATGTCATCCCAAGCAGACAGACATTGGATCCCCTTAGAATGACACCAGTACTTGAGCCAGTTATTAAAGCTGATCATCTTGTCTTTGTATTGTGGCATCATTCTTGGTGAGGGCAAGGTGCTGCTCAGGGTCAGGGTCATACCAGCCTGGGCTACATAACCAGAGAGCTCCTCTATGTCTCTTTTCATGTAGTCCAGGGAGGTACGTCTCAGGTCATTCACGCCAGCATGGACAATGACGGAGTCATATTTGTACTTGCTTTGGAGTGACTTGAGTGTGTGTGTGTTATGTGGCGGATCCTAGCTCCCGATAGGCAGCTCACAGTCACCCTCTCCTTGTTCAGCCTGGTAAGCGGGACATCAGTGTGTCTGACTATAGAGTCACCTATTACTAGTGTATCAGGCATGGTGTTTGGCCTTAAGGGCTGTGATTGATTGACACACTGATTTATTGAAATATGTGTTGCATGTGTTTTGTTTTGAGGTGGTGGATTTTTGGATGTCTGCTTTGGGAGCCTCTGTTGTTTTGTTAAGTTTTTTATTAGTGCCTCCGAGTATGTCTTTGTGTTTTTATGTGTTTGGTTTGCAGTTGTGGTAGGTCTATGTGGGACTGGGTTTGTTGTGTGTGTGGTTACCATCTCCTCCTGTCTGGTCATGCCAGCCCTGAGCTGAGAGATTTCAGCCTCCAGTTTGGCTATATAGTTGCATCTCTCACATGTATTTGTGTTTGTTGGGAGGAGGAGAGGGTTGTCTGTGTACATGAGACAATTGTAGCATTGTCTCAAGATACCCAGATTAACCAGCTGAACTGGAGAGGACGCCAGTAATCTACCACTCGACATGCTAGAATAGTATAAGGGAGTGCTGTGCCTTTAAGGGAAGTGGATATTCACAGGGGTGGTAGGTGGATGTAGTGCTTACTTAGTATGAGAGTGCTTACTTAGTAGAGAAGTTTTGAGAACAAGTGCTAGGCTTATAATATAGCGAGTAGTCTGATTATACTAAGAGTAGAGCTTCCTTAAGGGAAAATTTATATATTTATAATATATTCTTTCCATTTCCATAAAAAAAATTAACATAACTAGTAGCCATAGCGCTCCTTTATTTTATTTATTTTATTTCACATTTGTTGACCAGGTCAAAAAGCCCTTTTTCAGCAGAGGCCCAGGGAGAAAAGCTCCAGTACATACTTAATAACCATATGGTACAAGTTATAGGTTTAAAAAAAACAAGTGGTGAAAAAGCTTCAGTACATACATAGTAGAATGGTAGATTTACACAAATATTTTACCAGCGGAGTTACAGCAAAATTGGTTTAGAATAGTTAAAGTAAAGCAGAAGTGGCAATATAGTAGTTCAACAAATAATTAAAGGTAAAAAATGGAAAAAAAAATACATTTTGTGAACATTTACAGGAAGATGTCTATTCAGAGAGGAGTTTAGTGAGTGGGAAAATGTAGAAGGAGAGTCAGAGAAGAAGGAGAGTTTTCAAGGAGGGTTTGAGCATTGGCAGATCCACTTTTTGGTAAGATGTTCTTTTAGTGCTAGCTTAAACTTTTTGGGATGCATCTGTGTTCGAATTTCAAGAGGTAGCTTGTTCCATTCCATTGAGGGGTGATAGCTGCATACGTTTTGACCTGCTTTAGATTTAGGCTTATAGATTTTTAGAAGGTCTTGAGAAGAGCTACAGAGGTTTCTTGTGGGAGCATAATGGGAGATGACAGGGTGTAAGGCTGGACAAAAGGATGGCTGATATAGGATTGCATGTATAGTTTGGAGCTGAGAGAGAGAAAGAGGAGGTGAGGCAGTTCTAGCCAGTTTAAGTATTTTAGTGAGAGACAGTGGTGAGATCTGTGGGGTTGTTGGGTTACAAATCTAGCTATTTTGTGGTATGTAGTCTGAAGTCTAGCAGTAAGTGTGGAGTTTAGGTTAGTAAAGATTTGGGAGCAGTATGTTAAGCAGGGAAGAAGATAGGCATGGGTGAGGGCTATTTGTGATTCCTGAGTAAGGAATTTATTTATGTAAAGCAGTCCTAGCTTCTGGTGGGTTTTCCTGATGCAGTTATTTATGTGGAGATCAAATTTGAGCTGGTCATCAATAGTGATGCCTAGCAGTTTTGAGCTTGATTCAGGTAAGATTGGGGTGTTATTGAGTGAATGGATGGTAAAGGAGGTCTTAATTTGATTTGCTGATTTAGGCAGGAAGAGTAGGAGTTTTGTTTTTTTAGGGTTAAGTATGAGTTGGTTGTTGGAGAGCCATGGTTCTACAGAGTTTAGTGATGGCTGGGTTGCTGTTACGAGTTCTGAGTGAGAGTTAGTTATAGTTAAAGCAGTAGAGTCATCAGCATATTTTATAATGTAGGAGAGTTGGCAGGAGGTGTAGAGTAAGTTTGTGAAGATATTGAATAGCAATGGTCCTAGAATGGATCCTTGAGGGACACCCATTTTTATTTGTAGAGGAGAAGATAAGGCAGTTTCCCATCTAACAGACTGGAATCTGTCTTTGAGATAGCTTTCAAACCATACCACAGTATCAGAGGAGAAGTTGAGGTTAGATAGCTTGTTAATTAGTAGTGAGTGGGACACTGTATCAAAGGCTTTTGAGAGGTCGAGGAAAAGATAGGAGTCAATTTTGTGGTTATCTCTGGCCATAGAAATGGTATCGAGAAAGGATAGAAGAGCTGTGTGTGTGTACTATGCTTGGGTCAAAAGCCATGTTGAGTAGGTGTTGGTAAGTTTTCCTGAGTGAGATGTTCAATGACTTGAGTATGGATGCATTTATCAAGGATTTTTGACAGGGAGGAGAGGATAGCAATAGGCCTAAAGTTTGAGATTTCGGTTGAGTTACCTCCTTTGTGTATTGGTATGGTATAGAAGTGTTTCTAGATTGACGGCACCTTGGATTCAGAGATGGAATGGTTAATTAAGATTGAGATAGGATAGGCAAGTGAGTGAGCAGCTGACTGGAGAAAGTAAGATGGGATGTTGTCCACATATACAGAGCATGGTTTAAGTTTGGAAAGAAGGATATGAATGTATGTAGTGGGGATGGGCTTTAGGGAGAAAAAAATTGGGATGAGTGGTTTCTGTTGAGGGGTCTAGGTTAGTATGATTGGGGCTGTTTGAATTAAAGAGTTTGGATATAGATTCCACAAAATAAGTGTTGAAGATATTAGCGGTTTCTTTTGGTGTCTTTTCTGGGTGGGGTTGGGAGAGGTAGGGTCTCCAGGATGAAGTAATTGACTGATAGTGTTCCAGAATTTTTTAGGGTTGGATTTGAGTGTGGTAGAGGGGTTGTAGTAGAAATACTTTTTGTCCTTGTTAATATGTTTTTTGGCCAGGTTCCTTTGTTCTTTATATCTTTGTAGATCATGGGTTTTTTTTTGTTTGTAGCCATTCTTTCCAGAACTTATCTCTAGACTTCATGAGTGTTTTAGTGAGCCAAGGAGAAATTTTAGCTTTTGTCCTAATTTTTGGAGCTAGTAAGTTAACGATGTTAAGAAAGGTAGTGCTGAAAGCAGTGACAGCCTCGTCTAAGGGAAGATGGGTGAGGAAGTCCCAGCTAACACTTGATATCAGGGTATTAAAAGTTTCTGGACTAAAGTTGGAAAGATTATGCCTAGTTAAGTATTTATGTGGATTGGGGAGGTGACTAGTATATCTCAGTACTTTTAAAGGAGAGTGGTCACCTAGGGAGTCGCGGAGGGTATCAGGATTGTGGTATTTAGTTGGTGTTGAGACTAATATCCAGTCAATGAGGGAATATGTAGTGTGGGTATGGTTACAGTGAGTTGGCTTGGTAATTAGCTGAGTAAAACCATAGAGGTTGATATGTTGTGGGGAAGTAGGGTTATTTAGTGTTAGCCAGTTGATGTTTGTGTCACCGAGGAGGATTGTTTCATTTGGGATGTTCAGGGACAGACAGGACAGGATATTTTCTAGTATTGGGATATTGTTGCCTGGGGGAATATAGGTTGCTACTACAGTAATAGTAGAGTAGTTGTTTAGTTTAAGGTTAACTATCAGTGTTTCTGCAGGGGAAAAAGATGGTACTGGATGTGAGATAAGAGAAATGGTGAGATTGCTGGTATAGATTATAGCAATACCCCCACCTTTTTGTTTGTATGATCTAGGCAAATTATGTTATAGCCTGGAGGGAGTATATCTCTATCTGGGTTGTGGGTTTTAAGCCAGGTTTCTGTGACAGCAATGACATCAGGGGTATGGTTTGCTATCTAGGCATGGAACAGACTAAGTTTGTTTAGAATACTTCGGATATTATTCGCATAGAAGGAGATCTGTTTTTGGTGTGTTTCTTGGTGGACAGAGGCGGGAGCAGTGTTTAGAGTAGAGGTTTGATTGTGGTTAAGACCAAGGTTAGGATGAATGTCGCCTGCTAGAAGTATAGTAGTGGGGAAACTTTCCGATGTAGTTGTGAGTGGGTAACAATTTATAGGTTTATACTTGTTTTTTGGATTTAGGGAGACAGTTGGTGTTATTTTAATTTTGGGAAGTTGGAAATTAGAGGGTAGCAATGAGGAAGAGGTGGTGTAGTTAGTTTTTGGGATTGCTTCATTATTTAGGAGTGTGTTGGTGGGATGTTTGAGGAGGGAGGGTAATGATCCATAGGGGGCAGTGAGATGTTGTTGGAGGATTAGATGGACTAGTAAAAGGTTGGTGAGGATTTAGGTATACATAGTTGGAATTGGAGTATAGGAGGACTTTGAGATGGAGAAAGATGGAGAAGGGGAAGAGAAGATAGATTTGTAATGGGAATTGAAAGGGGTGGAAACTAGTTATAGGGAGGCTGTTGAGGGAGGAGGTTTGAGTGAGAGTAAAGATTATAAGTGGGGTCTGAGAGGGTGTAAGAGGAGGAAAAGTGTGTGATGGAAGAGTGTGGTGTAGGTGTGGGAGTGGTTTTTAATATGTCATTAATTGTAATTGGTTGGTAGTACGAGGGGGTATGTCTGTGTGGAGTATATGTTTAGGAGCACTGAGGGTGGGTGGGATTTGAGGGTAGGGTAGGGGAGCGGAGCGGGATAGAGCAAGTAAGGAGAGTGTACCAGAAAAAAGTATCAGCAGCTATAGTTAGGGAGCTAAGGTAAGTGGGAAAATGTAATGGAAAAGTTAGAAAAGAAGAGACAAAGTTTGGGTTTAAGCAGGGAGTGAGTAGCTATGAAACAGATAAATAGATAGGAGTAGGATAGAAATAGTTGCAGTGAGCTAGAATTAGTTAAACCTCCAAGATAAAGTTGTTACCTCAGGATTGGAGCTGAAAAATTAGGCAGTTATAGTTAAAAATCCTCAGGGGAGTAGTGTAGGGTTTTCTATTTTACAGATAGATGCTGCCATCTTGTGGTAAGAGGAAGGATAGAAAGTGGTAGAGAGTAGCTGATCCCAGTTTGTAGCATTTAGGATTTTATTAGGTTCATAGGTTCATACTAGGTTATCTGCCCTAGGGCATTTATAAGCCTAGCCAGAGTGTGTTTGGCTTTCGCCACCCATTTTACATGAATTTTGCTATGCCCTTTTTTGAGGTTAGTATACTGTGCCTCTGTCTAACAGTGACACAGAAGTGATACCCGGGGTAAACATACTATCTCCCATCCACTCATCAAGATTCCTCTTGAAGAGAGCCAATGAGGGACTCTGCCTAACCTGGACTGGGATTTTATTCCAGAGTGAAGGGAGCCTCTGGGTTATGAATCTGTCCCTCCAGCATGTCCTATTTATTTCAGTGCTGAGGTTCAAGTCTCAAGCACGTAGCTTGATGGGATTTGGATTTTCTGAGGTGCAGCATGTCCATTAATTCCGGGTTGGACATGGCTTTATACGTCAGGCACAGATCGCCTCTGAGCAGGCGGTATGCCACTGAGTAGAGCTGGAGTTTCTTTAACCGGGCAGTATATGGCATCTGTTTGAGCCCTTTGATCCTCTTGGTGAGGTACTTTTGGGGTCTTTCCAGTTGCTGCAGGTGTCTGGTAAGGTACATCCCAAAAGGGGCATTGTACTCAATTATGGGCCTGATGAGGGATGAGTAAAGAGGCACGATGACCTCCCCTGATCTAGATGTGAATCCCTTCATGATTAGGTGGGCTATATAAAATGTTTTTCTAACCACTTTAGCCACGTGGTTGTCAAATGAGAGACTGCTATCAACTTGGGTCCCCAGGTCCCTAATTACTTCTTCCGTACTTAATGGATTACCACCTATGTGGTAATTTGTGGGCACTTTGTTTTTGCCAAAGGGGATGACTATACACTTTTTGGCGTTTAGCTTGAGGCCATGGCTCTGGCACCAGTTGTCTGTTTCTATGAGGCCCTTTTGTAGGATGCTTGTGTCAGCTGGAGAGTCGATTATGGCGCCCAGTTTGCAGTCATCTGCGAACCTGGTCAGCCACAGTCCTTCCGTGTTAGCCTGTACCCCCGAGAAATATATACTGAACAAGAGAGGTCCCAGGACTGAGCCTTGTGGGACGCCACTTGTAACTGGTTTGGAATCTGACATGGCTCCAGCAATTCTAACCATGTGGGTTCTGTCCTTGAGCCAGTTTGCAACCCGTCTAGTGACATAGGGGTTTACATTTAAGCTGGTGAGCTTATCTATAATGCCCGAGTGGGGTATTGTATCGAAGGCTTTTGCAAGGTCCAGGTAGGCTGTGTGGACCACCTTCCCCTCGTCAATGGCCTTGGTGACTGTTTCAAAGAAATCAACCAGGTTTAAGAGGCAGGATCTGCCCTTAACAAAGCCGAACTGGGTAGGATCCAGTGTCTGTAGGTCCCCAATATCTTTATTTATAAGGTCCATGATGATCCTTTCCATAGCTTTGCAGACCAAGCTAGTCAGGCTTATGGGGCGATAGTTTCCAGGATCCGTTGAGGCACCACCTTTGTGGGGAGGGACCACTGTTGCTGTACACCACTCTTTGGGTACATATCCTGTAGTAAGGCTGAGATTGAACAGTAGTTTTATGTTTGGGTTTAGTTATTCTTGGAGTTCATGTAGGACGCAGCCCGGGACACCATCTGGTCCCATTGATGCTGTGTTTTTTGCTTTGGAGAGGGCGGCTCTTACCTGAGCATCTGAGATGTCAGGGGGGCAGCACTCTGCTGGGATAGATATTTGCCCTTTTGGTGGGGAAGGGGAGGAGTTTGTGCTGAACCTGTCAGCTAGGATGTTGGCAATATCTGTGGGTTCGGTGTATTTTTTGTCATTTTGGACTAATTCTGAGCATATCTGGGAATTCCCACCCAGGTTTCTAACATAACTAAAGAAAGCCTTGTGATTATCCTTAGTGTCCTGTGCAATTTTTCTCTCGAAGCTGGCCTTAGACGATTTTATGAGTGCCTGTAGTTTTTTGCTAATACTGATCAGAGATGCCTTCCCTTTTTGGGATTTTGCTCTATCATGTAATAGCTTCCTCCTTCTATTGTATAGTTTGTTTATGGCTGGGGTCCACCAGACAAGACGCCTAACTTTGGAGGATTGGGTCTTGGTTTTATTTGGGATTGCATGATCCATGCATTCCTGAAGGTGTTCATAGAATGCATTTATAAAGGATTCTGCGGTCTGGGTCGTATTTTCCACAGGCCCGGGGCCTTTGAAGGATTCCACCTCGGTTTTGAGGAGTGTGAAATTTGCTTTAGAGAAGTTTTTCACTGTGGTTTTCTGGGCAGGGGCTGGGGTCGGGATGTGAATATCTAGTGAGATTAGTTTATGGTCTGATCTTACCAGTGAGGGATACACTTCTGGTCTGGAGCATAGAGTCCCCATGTTGGCGATGATCAGGTCCAGTATGTTTTCCCCTCTTGTGGGAGTGGCACCAAGTTGTTCCATAGCATTTGAGTTTATAAATTCTAGGAACCTTCGGGCTAGGGTGTTGGAGCTAGAGTAATGCTCCCAGTCTATGTTAGGATAGTTGAAGTCACCCAATATAATGGTGTTTGGAGAGACCTTCATATTTTCCAGTGTTCTCAGGAAGGCCGAGTGGGGTTCCTGGGTTTGGGAGGGTGGTCTGTAGCAGGCTATAGACTGGAAGGCAGTTTTCCCCACTGTTAGTTGCACATGGATAGTGTCTGATGCTTCGTGCTGTGCCACCAACCTGGAGGTGTGGGTATCTTTGATGAATATTGATACTCCCCCTCCTTTTGTGGTTCGGTCCAAGTTTTGGGGCCGAAAAACATGGTATGAGGTATAACCTGGTAGTGCTGGGGTGATCTCGGGAGCCTTGAACCAGGTTTATGTTACTGCACAGATATCAATGTTCTCCATGCTAAGGAGAGTTTCGAGTGCATGCATCTTGAGGTTTAGACTTCTGGCGTTGAGTAGCATTACTCTTAGTTTCTTATCCCTTGTGATACCTATGGAGGTGGGTTTGTCTTTTGAGCCTTGCCTAAAAAAGGCACTATGAGGGTGGCAAGAGCCTTTGCCAATATCCGAAAGCCCAGGGGTGACAGGTGCAAGCTGTCCCTAGTGAAGCATCATGGCTTGTCGAGCATGTCATTCCAGGCAGACAGGCATTGGATCCCCTTTGAATGATACCAATACTTAAGCCAATTGTTGAAATTGATCATCTTGTCTTCATATTGTGGCATCATTCTTGGTGAGGGTAAGATGCTACTCAAGGTCAGGGTCATACCGGCCTGGGCTACATGCTCAGAGAGGTCCTCTATGTCTCTTTTCATGTAGTCCAGGGAGGTACGTCTCAGGTCATTCACACCAGCATGGACAATGACTGAGTCATATTTGTACTTGCCTTGGAGTGACCTGAGTGCTTGTGTTATGTGGTGGATCCTAGTGCCTGACAGGCAGCTCACCGTGACCTTCTCCTTGTTCAGCCTGGTGAACGGGACTTCAGTGTGCCTGACGATAGAGTCACCTATTACAAGTGTATCAGGTGTGTTGTTTAGCCTTAAGGGCTGTGACTGTTCAGCACACTGGCTTTGTGAGCTATGTGTTGCACGTGTTTTGTTTTGGGGTAGCGGTTACTTGGTTGTCTTCTTTGGAGGTCTCTGCTGCTTAGGCAGATTTTTATTTAGAGCCTCCGAGTATGTTTTTGTGTCTTTATGTGTTTGGTTTGCTGTCGTGGTAGGTCTATGTAAGACTGGAATTGTAGTGAGTGTAGTTTCCTTCTCCTCCTGACTGGTTATGCCAGTACTGAGTTGAGAGAGCTTAGCCTCCAGTTTGGCTATATGGTTGCATCTCTCATGTGTTGGAATTTGTTGGGAGGAGGAGAGGGTTGTCTGTGTACATGAGGCAGTTGTAACATTGCCTCAAGATTCCCAGATTCACCAGCTGGACCGGAGAGGAGATTGACAACTGACCTTTGGACATGCTAGAATAGTATTGGGAATTCCTTTATAATTGAAAAAAAGGGCCAATGGGGAACAAGGTACTCAAGGGGAGTTTGTGAGGGTGTAGTGCTTTTAATTTTTTAGTGCTGACTTATATAATTGCTTTAGTGAGCAAGTGCCAGGCTTTAGAGTGGGAATAGGGTGTTTATTATGAGAACTAGATCAGTTCTAAGGGAAAAAGTGAAGAACAGACTTTGTAGAGCCGAGAATGGTTTAAACCCAATTAAGCAGCACTGCCCGATGCTGCTCTATATGCAAAATCACGCAAAGCCACGCTAAAGCGGGTTTTATACAGGGGGACTTGAAAGAGCTAGAAATTGGCCCAAAATGGCCAATAGACTACCAGATACTTGTGCTGGGAACACTCCTCCAGGGATAGATAGGCTGCTCCAAGCTCCCCACTGCCACTGGTGAACAAAGAAGCCTCCCTTTATCCAAGAAAGGAAATGGGCAACACAGGAACTTTCCAAAAGCCCAGAATACAGCAAAGCCTGCATTTGGACTACTCTAGGTCAGGAAAGACAGGAAACAAGGAACATTTTTTTTCTTTTTTGCAACAAACAGCAGGAAAATGCAATAAATATGTAACACAGGCTAGCGCACTTGAGTGTGTAGCCTCAACAGGTAAATGCAACAAACAGGACAAATTTTAAAAGTGCAGGTGCAAAAACAACTTTAAACAGTTTAAAACAGTTCAAGAAGCAGAAATACTTGCAGTTTAGCTAGATCGGACAGTCGCCCAGGTAGTTGCAGGAAAACAAACACTTTTATCAGGTTAGCAGTCACTCTTTTAGCCTCTCTGCTGCTAGCACCACTCTGCAAGACCATAAGGAGCTTGGCTGAGTAGTAACAAGCTCACAAACCGCGCCAAAGTGGGTTTTATACAGGGGGACTTGAAAGAGCTAGAAATTGGCCCAAAATGGCCAATAGACTACCAGATTCTTGTGCTGGGAACACCCCTACAGGGATAGATAGGCTGTTCCAAGCTCCCCACTGCCACTGGTGAACAAAGAAGCCTCCCTTTATCCAAGAAATGAAATGGGCAACACAGGAACTTTCCAAAAGTCCAGAATACAGCAAAGCCTGTATTTGGACTACTCTAGGTGTGGAAAGATGGGAAACAAGGATTTTTTTTTTCTTTTTTGCAACAAACAGCAGAAAGTGCAATAAATATGTAACACAGGCTAGCACACTTTGAGTGTGTAGCCTCAACAGGTAAATGCAACAAACAGGGCAAACTTTAAAAGTGCAGGTGCAAAAAGAACTTTAACCAGTTTAAAACAGTTCAAGAAGCAGAAATACTTGCAGTTTAGCTAGATCGGCCAGTTGCCCAGGTAGTAGCAGGAAAAAAAACACTTTTATCAGGTTAGCAGTCGCTCTTTTAGCCTCTCTGCTGCTAGCACCACTCTACAGGACCACGAGGAGCTTGGCTGAGTAGTAACAAGCGCACAAACCGCGCCAAAGCGGGTTTTATACAGGGGGATTTGAAAGAGCTAGAAATTGGCCCAAAACGGCCAATAGACTACCAGATTCTTGTGCTGGGAACACTCCTCCAGGGATAGATAAGCTGCTCTAAGCTTCCCACTGCCACTGGTGAACAAAGAAGCCTCCCTTTATTCAAGAAAGGAAATGGGCAACACAGGAACTTTCCAAAAGTCCAGAATACAGCAAAGCCTGTATTTGGACTACTCTAGGTCAGGAAAGATGAGAAACAAGGATAATTTTTTTTCTTCTTTTTTGCAACAAACAGCAGAAAAATGCAATAAATATGTAACACAGGCTAGCGCACTTGAGTGTGTAGCCTCAACAGGTAAATGCAACAAACAGGACAAACTTTAAATTACAAGTGCAAAAGCGCGCTAAAGCTGGCTTTAAAGCAGGGGGTTAGAAAGAGATAGGAAATGGCCCAAAACGGCCAATAAGCTACAGGTCACTGGGCTGGAACCACTCCTCAATGGACAGATAGGCTGCTCAGAGCTCCCCACTCTCACTGGTGAACAAAGAAGCTTCCTCATATCCAAATAAGGATATGGGCAACACAGGAACTATGACACAGCCCAGAGATCAGCAATACCTGAAGACTGGACTATTCTAGTTCAGTAAAGGCTGGAAACAAGGATTTATTTATTTTTTTACAAAGTAGCAGAAATTAGGTACAGAAACACAGTAAATGCTTTAATTCGGCTAGCGCACTTGAGTGTGTAGCCTACCAGTTAAACTAAGCAAAAACAAACTTTAAAAGTGCAAAAAAACTCAGAAATACAGGCAGGAATGCAATAAAACAACTTTGCAGAGCTTATTTAGTTAAAGAAACAGAGAAGTCTATATATACAGAAAAGCAGCTAAAACACACAAACACTTCAGATGCAGCGCAACCTACAGCACTTAAGTTGTAGCAATATTAAGGCAATTACAGTTATAATAAATGCTCTGAAATATACTCTATATTTCCAAAATGTTTGAGAAGCACAGTCAGAACACAAGGAGGTTCAGGCAAAAAAAAAAAAATTTTTTTTTTTTTTTTAAAGGGAAAAAGGAGAAACAGAAGGCCTTATCAAATGTTCTCTCTGTACTAGGTAGAATGAGCTAATGACACTAGACTGGGAGGAGTGTCACAGATCAGATTTACAGTAGGGACGGGCAACTGCAAAACCACCAATTATAAGAGCAAGACACCAACTGTGCGGGAGGGTGGGGACAATAGCCTATAGCCAGTAGCACTAGAGAAAGCCACAAACAGATAAAGATTTGTAAAGATAGAGAATGCTTTTAACTGCAGACAAATCAGTTACTTGTGCAGATTAGTTAATAGCAATAAAATACACTCGAAGACTAAAAAGCAGACAATAAAAGTGCTATATATTAATTGATAAAAACAATAATCT
This sequence comes from Protopterus annectens, assembly GCF_019279795.1. Classification (NCBI taxonomy): domain Eukaryota; kingdom Metazoa; phylum Chordata; order Ceratodontiformes; family Protopteridae; genus Protopterus; species Protopterus annectens. The sequence continues at coordinate 450,810,166 of NC_056730.1, forward strand.
GTATAAATAATCGAAAAAAAAACAGGATACTTATATATCTCAGCTAACAGCTGCGGTCAACAACTCTTATCCACTCTGCTCAGTGTGTATAGGTTCTTTATTTTCTAACATCAGATCTCGCAATTATTTATATATATTTCAGTAGTGAAATGCAATGATCCTTTAGTATAGCTTCACACCCTCCTTGTGAGGAATTGAGGTATATAAGTATTCAATATCTATTATTAAATTGTGAGATTTGTAACAGCAGCATACAGCTTAAGTAAACAAATAAAAAAACATACATCTCTTGAACATGGGAAAACAACTTAGTTAATTAACTTAAACTTCTTATTCTCCAACATATATAGTTAAAGGCTCTATGCTCACCCCATCAGTTATTTGCCTAGAAATATGTTTGCTAGTTCTTAGTACAAGTTGAATCTGATTATCTCTGCGTTCTACTTTAGCACCATGAAGTACTGGGTCTAATATTTATAGTGAAAAACTTCAGACTTAATGACAAAATACAAACACACAAAAGAAAGGAAAAAAGAAGTGAAGAACAGACTTTGTAGAGCCGAGAATGGTTTAAACCCAATTAAGCAGCACTGCCCGATGCTCCTCTATATGCAAAATCACGCAAAGCCACGCTAAAGCGGGTTTTATACAGGGGGACTTGCAGGATAACCATTTGAAATGTTGGGACCAAGCAGAGCAAGTACAAAAATATGGAGACTGAATGGCCAAAACATCAAACTTACATATACTAAGTCCAAGAGGCCATTTCTCAGACTATTCTCTTTTCTCTGGGACATGTCAATCTTGGAGTTGGAAACTATAAGCTTGGGGAGGGGTGTGGGGTGCAGGGGGGGCAAAAAGAAGTTTTAAGGAGAAGATTGATTTTCAAGATTTACTCTTTTCCGGGTTTTCATTTTTTTTTTTCCAAGATTGTTGGCACTCGGTATTATGAGTGCTGACATTTCAATACGGAGCCCTGGATGTAGACATTCTCTTTACTAATATGGCGACAAATGGTAAGGCAATAAGAACCACATGGCATTCCCACTTGCATATTATCTGTTTAGATAATACTTAAAATGATACTGATTTATACATTAACTAAGGCATTCAACATGTTTGTTTTTGAAACGAGAAAGCTGTAATTTCTATTCCTAGTTCTGGCCTGAGACCCATACCTAAAACATTGCCATCTGAGTGTTGTATTATTCAACTGTGCAGCCTTGGGGATGTGATATCCAACAGAAGTTCTACTTACCCCACCTGGTGCTGATTTTCCTGTGCTGTATATCTAGCTGGAAGTATAAGAGAAGGACATTCCTCAGCAATGACCTCACCACCATAAACATGACACATTTCATTTCAAGACTGTGTGTGTGTGTTTGGGTGGGTGAAGGCATAACTTGTATGGCATTACTCATTTCCCTAGATGCTTACGTACGTTGCAGTACAGGCACCAGAAAGTATAAAGCAGTTTGGAATGCACCATCAAAAATGATTTAAAACACAAATTATTTTTCTTATTCATTAGTGCACTTCTGGATTTCCATGGGTGATACTGTGAGTTTATTCTTGCTTTTGTAGATTTGTCTCAGTTTCAATTTATTCTTCAGTATTTGTACTGCTGGTGGTTGCCATTTCTGTGTCAAGTTTTATACTTACTCATACTGATGTAAGATTGTGAGAGGCAGAACATTTTCAATTACACATGGGTTTGATAATTTTTTATTCCCTTGCTGTAGCACAAGGGATGAGTCATTGATACATCATAAAGGGTGACCTTTAATTAAGCCTTCTATTTTATCACTGTTACTTTTATGATGGAGATTTAAATATGCCTGAAAGAATTTACCTTGCTTTCTCACAAGGGAATGTTTTATATTGCAATTACATTTAGTAAAGAATGAACTGCTTTCTTAATAAACTCAAACTTGGGATTACAGCATTTGCAATACATGCCATGGAAATCAAATGCAGAAACATAGAATATGATGATTGACAAGAACTGCTAGCCTGTCCAACCAGTCCACCTGTCCTGCCCTCTGTAAATGCCACAAGTTATACTTAATCCCAGCAAGCTTTCATATTTATCTTATTTTGATTATATGCATCTCTATTTCCTTTTGATAAATTGGACTGAAGTAAAACCTAAATATACCCTGAAAATTTATTGTATAGAGCCATTGCCTTTCCTGTGAAGAAACACTTCTGCATGTTTCCCCTTCGAATATTCCCTTTGAACCTCATGTCCTTCATATTCCTCCTCAAGTACTGTGCTTTATGAAAGTTCTTAATACTTAGTATGTATTTATTTATGCCACAGTCAGATGTCCTTTGCTTCCTTTATTTTCTATTATTATATAGAATATTATATTGTGGTTTCCCAGGCTGAAATCACATGCCCTTACACAGGATTTGTGGCATCTGTTACCCTTTCAGAACTACATCTTCAGTGTCCATGTTTTCATATTTGTGATAAAAAGATAATAATGTAATGCTAGACATGAGCTTTATCTGATCAAATGTACTGACATCCCTACATACATATTCTGCTATAGATACATGATCATACTAGGGCACTGATGCAAAATATACCACTTCAGTTAAAGTACTTCTTATGAATTGTGAGATTAATCAAATGCACACTGCATGGTAAACTCTTCTTTCCCTCTAGATGCAGTGAACTCAGAATTGATTATATTGTTGGAGGGTGCAAGAGAGGTAAAGTGCCTTACACGGGAAGTTTTTTCTAATTTTTTTTTGTTTTGTTTTAACTTTTTATTAATGTCATTTTGACTTAATTGTTTTAATCCAAAATAGCAGTCGGATTCATATTCATTGTATTCTATGTTCACCAACACGCCTTTGTGTTTCTTTGTATCCAGCAGACTACTGTTATGTGCATAGTGAATTTTGTGATGTTCCTAAACATATCTTACCTTGCCCCACCTCCATCATCCAAGCACATGCTTCTGAAATGCATAGCTTTTTAATGCTTTTTTACCCATTTTGTTAACCAGACACCCCTACTGGACAAGCAGGCATTTTCAAGGGGCAACCCAGGAGCAATATGTAAACCTACTAAAAATTCAAAAAACAAAAAACAAACTGGTGAAAAAAAACACCCTTGCAGGTCCAGCGCCTTTAAACTCCTGGATTCAGATAGATGTGTACAAAGTTCTTTATAATCCACAGGTTATATTGTAAACAACAACGCCAATAAACGAAAAAAACAAAATTGAAATTTTATTAAGCTTAAAAACAAGCTTTTCGTTGGCGCTCTGCACCAATTTCCTCAGAAAACAAACTGCACCACACATTTGTCTCACTATAAATACATCACTACTCAACTCAGATGCGCCCCCTAGCGGCTCCCCTTTAAAAAGCACATAATTACACTTTGAAATTTTTAACTAAGAAGCGGCCAAAATTTTTTTACATTTAATCACCGGTGGTTCCACCAATTGATTGGGGTCCCTATGGGATCGCCCTGTGGAGCCAGTGTGGCCACTTTAGTCATGGCCCACTGGGAGAGGGTGTTTGTTTTATCTAATTCTTTGGTCCAAGAGAAAGTAGCGTTATACACTAGATTCTTGGATGACATTTTTGTCATCTTCAATGGTACTCTAGATGATGTTAATAACTTGGTGTCATTTTTTAATGGCTCCACAGAATTTTTGAAATTCACATCTGAGTTTGCCATTGACAAGATTACCTACTTGGACGTGGAACTAGAGAAAGATAGGAGCCTTAATTGCTTCGTGGCCAGCATACATCGGAAGCCGACCTTCTCGAATTCTTATTTACATTTTGACAGCGAACACCCATTACATCAAAAGAGGGCTATTGTGAAAGGCCAATTTGTTTGAGCAGCCCGCATGACATCAGAAGATAAGAAATTTCACGAGAAGTGTAAGTTCATCTCTGGCATGTTCGTCAGCAGAGGATACCCCGCCGATATTGTCACAGAATTGAGTTTGGAAGTGCAGGGGAAGAGGGCCAATGGCCACTTCCGCCCCATTTTGGGGAATATGGAGGATGGGTCTTTAGGTTTACCTCGCCTCGTTAATGAGTCTGATATTTTCAATTGTACTTTTGTAATTTCATTCAACTTGGATGCAATGGACATTGTGTTCATTATAAAGAAAAATTGGCGCGTATTAACCACCGAGTCAATAGGAGCATTTGAACTATTATTGCCCCCCACAAGGTTACTTTCAGGAGGGGCCTTAACATCAAAAACATCCTGGAGTCCAAAGTTGCTGGTGCCTCCCCCCAGATCTGGGATGTTCAAATGTAACATGTGCAGATACTGCAGATACATAAAAGCAAGTTCAGCTTTTTCCATCAGGGACAAGAAGTATCTCATTCAAGGAAGATTCAATTGTGCCAGCAATCGGGTGGTATATTTAGCCCAATGTTCGGTCTGTCCAGGTTTCTATATCGGCAAGACTGATAGGAAACTACAGGAACGGGTATACAAGCACTTACATGCCATCAGGAAGGGGAAGGTCGACAATGCTCTGGCCAAACATATATTAGGTAACCCAGGCCACGAATTTTCATTTACAGTGATCGATCAGCTAAACCAAGAGTTTATGGGGGGACCCGATTCTTTAAGACTAGAATGCAAGGAGTTGATGTGGCAACTTAAGTTGGAAGCTTACCATTTACCTGGACTTAACAGTATGCTTTCCATCAGTTGCTTCCTCAAATTGAGAAGCCTAGTGAGGTGAAGCCCCCTGGAGTGACTTAATGCCATCTGGGAACATATTTTTGGGTCTCACCATTTTTTCATTACATTTGTGTTCACCATTTATTGTTTATATCAGTGTTTATATTAACACTTGTGGGAATGTTTTTCCACTTTTATACTTATTTTTAACATATATTATAATTTTTCTTGTGGTTATTGACACATTTTATCATTTGTATTTATATATAATTATGGTGGCTTTAAGATTCAATATTTGGAGCATTATAGGTTTACCAGCATTGATGGCAGGTATGAGTAGTAGATACCAAATTGCTGAATATTTTGGCCGCTTCTTAGTTAAAAATTTGAAAGTGTAATTATGTGCTTTTTAAAGGGGAGCCGCTAGGGGGCGCATCTGAGATGAGTAGCGATGTATTTATAGTGAGACAAATGTGTGGTGCAGTTTGTTTTCTGAGGAAGTTGATGAAGAGCGCCAACGAAAAGCTTGTTTTTAAGCTTAATAAAATTTCAATTTTGTTTTTTTCGTTTGTTGGCGTTCTTGTTTACAACATAACCTGTGGATTATAAAGAACTTTGTACACATCTATCTGAATCCAGGAGTTTAAAGGCGCTGGACCTGCAAGGGTGTTTTTTTCACCAGGAGCAATATGTGGTTAAGTGAATTGATTAACGTCACACAGTAGGAAAAGGGAGGTTGAGGAAATTAACCCTCTGTGCCAATTGCAAGACTTTTCATTAGTATCAGATACCTTCCCTAGACTGTAACGCCAGTTTTTCTGTACCTCTTTTCATTTTCCCAAACACATCATGCCTGCTGATCTCGGTGACCTCTGAAGAAATGTATGACCTCCTTTCAGCCTTTTGGCAATGACATTAAATACAATTGTTTGCAGAACTATTTCGTGAGTAGCTCAGGCATTGTTTCTATTTTCTCAGACTGTGCTCCATTTGTTACATCCCTTCATTTCTCTAAGGCTTATGCAGAATGCAATATTGTAACATAATGGGTCCTACTTGCAAGCTGCCTCAAACATCCTGGTGTATTAAACATTTTTGAATGTCTTCCTCAATCCTGACAGATAGCCTATGCCTACAGTTCATCTTTCTTCCGTTTAGTTATCGATTTACCTTTAGTAAAACAATGCATGTGATGGCTTTCAGATATTTTTCAGGTCAAATATGTTAAACTACCAAAGTTTATGCAGTGATTCACACAATATCAATGAAAATTGATGTAATAGGACTTTTCAGAAGTCAAGTGGTCAGGCTATGATGTAATATGTTAGATTACATTACATTGCATTCAGCATAATGGCTACATAACATTCTGATATGTCTGACATGGCATTTAAACATCCAGCATCTTACCAAGTAGCTACAGGGAGTGTAAATGTTACAGATCAATGCACTGTTGACATGAACAGTGTGTACATATAGAACATATAGTGTAGGAAGAAAGAAATAAGACATAACCTGGCAAGAGTTGAGATCACAAGACTTATATGTAGTGCTTATCTATTCAGTACATTTTAGAAAGTATAGACACGCGCGCGCACACACACACACACACACACACACACACACACACACACACACACACACACACACACACACACACACAAAACGTTGCCAGAAAAAAAATCTGACATGATCTTTCCATTTTAAACCTACGGTACCAGTTACTGTGTTCCTATGGATTCAAAACATTCCTGTAGATCCAGCTAATGGAATTATTTTCACTGGCAATATGATTGTTAAAAAACAAGTGAATTAGCACTGTAGCCAAATGCAGGAGACCATGGACTGGAAACCAGAATTAAGTGAAAATATTTTAACAATGAGTGCTTTGTGTCTGTCTCTCTTTCTCTCTCACTCTCGCTCTCTCACTCTCTCTCTGTCTTTCTCCAATCAGTGCCAGCAATTCATAGGTTCATAGGTTAGTATCAGGCTAACTTCCCTTACAGGCCATTTTATGCCTAACCAATTATCTCATTTGGTACTTAAAATTAACCTATCCTATTGGAGTTTAGGTTTACCTAACCCTTTCGAAGATCTATATTTATATATTACTCTAGTGATGATTACTAGATCACAACATAGACATCTGGAGGGAAACCATGCATTGGGATAAAGGATTTAGGAGTTGGCACTGTCCATGAGCAGTACTGGGGGGGGGGGGGGGTCTTGGGGTAACTTTCCAATTTCCTGTTCATTCATTCCATGTTACACTTGAGTGTGGTTGGGGATGAGCTTTGTTTTAATTGGATGGGGGTCTGTCCTAGAACAGTGATACCCTCTGCAAGATATACTTTTTCTTCCAAACTGTCCTGATAAGGTTGCAGAAGAAGTTTAGGTTCCTGTATTGAGTATCTCTGATACATCTGACTTGTGGATATGAAGTCCTTTAGTAATGGGTCAGAAAATGCCTTGAATGCTAGACACAGGTCATCTCTTAACTGTCTGTAAGAGACTGAATATAGCAATAGAGCTTTGAGGTGGTCCATGTAGGACATTGTTTAGGCCTTGTATCCATTTTGTAAGGCATCTCTGCAGGCATTCCAGGTGTTGCATGTGCCTGGACAGATATGTGCAAAAAGGGGTTTTATGCTCAATGACTGGAGTAATGAGGGCTGAGGAAAGCAGGACAATGACACCCCTGCATTTGCAGGGGTAACCCAGGAGCAATATGTGGTTAAGTGAATTGACTAAAGTCACACAGTAGGCAAAGGAAGGTTGAGGAAATTAAACCCTGAACCACAGAAACTACAGCTTGCAGCCTTAACCCTCTGTGCCAATTGCCAGACTTTTCATTAGTATCAGATACCTTTCCCTAGAGTATAACTGGGTACTTGGAAGTTCCTTCATTCTGCAGGGCAATAACTGTTGCTGTTCTCCAATTCACTTGGTACAAACCTGCATGGAGGTTAAGGTAGAACAGTGTTGTTAAAGGTGTGGCTAAATTATGCTTTATGCTATTCAAGATGCATCTTGGGATATTGTTAGGAGCTATTGATGTAGTATGTTCGGCTTTTGATAGCACTTCCAGGACTCTGTCTTGTGTGATTGCTGATGGTTCAACTGATTTTAAATATTTCACGTGAGATAGATGAGGAGAGAGTACAGCTTGAGCTGAATTTATTGGCCAGCACTTTAACTATATCTTCAGCTTCAGCAGAGGTAGTTTACTATCAGCTCATCGTATTTACTGCATTGCTCTCTAGAGATTATGAACCTAACAAAAAAGAGCTTGTGGCTGTCCTTTGTCTGAGTAGTTGTTTTCAGCTTGAACTTGGCTTTGGAATATATAATTAAGCATCTGAATTTCTTGTTAATTTAATAATGGGGTTCTATAATTCTGCGTACTGCTCTTCTTACTTTAAGTCATTTATCTATTCCTTTTATTGTAAAGCTTGTTGATTAAAGTTGCACCGGGAGGATGTTTTTGTAGTACGCCCTTCTTTTGTTTCTGCCAGGTGCAACCACATTTGTACAGCTGTTTACATGCTGGTATAGTTTAGTGATGTATGCTTTCACATATTCAGTAGAGATAACTGGTTTTAATGGGGATATGAAGTTTGCTAATGTATCACTTATGAGGAGGTAGTTTGTCTTGGAGAAACTTTTAAAGATACCAGGAGAGGAAGTGGTCCCTGTATTCAATTTTATTTAGAAGGAGACAGCTTTATAGGCATACTTAACAAGTGATGAAGATACATAAGGAATGATGCATGATGCTTCACATTACTTAGGATAAGGTTTAAGATGTTATTCCCCCAGTGGGTATTCTAACTAGTTGTTCCAGGGTGTTTACATTGACAAAGTCTAGGAATCTCTGTGCTTGTGGACTAGTAGTGGTATAGGTTTCCCAGTCTATAGCTGGATAGTTTAGATTTCCCAGTTATTATTATTGAATTTAATGTTTAATCTTGTGGATAAGCACTGTGGCTTTCTTGTCCATAGAAGGAGTGCTATAGCCTGGTAATAAGTAGTAAGGGGCTCTTATGATGGTGATTTGGACATGAAAAAGCTGTAGTGCATCACGCTGCTTAACCAGCCTTGATGTGAACCTCTTCTGAATGAAGAATAAGATGCCACCACCTTTTTTTCTCTCCTGTACAGTGGTTGGTCTCATTATAGCCCTACACAGCCAGTGTGCTTCCCCCTTTTTAAACTATGTCTCAGTCATTATACAGACATCTACTTTCTCCAGGGTAAGAAGAGCTTGTAGGGAGTGGAGTTTCTTTAGTCTCCTAACTTTGATCAGTAACACCTTCATATTTCCCTTTGCCTGTTTCATTATATTGGTAGTTAGCATTGCAAAAAAATAAATAAATAAAAAAAAAATAAAAAAAAAAAAGGCACTACAGAGAGCTTAGAGGGAACAGATGCAGGCCAGTTCTTGTGAAGCATCTTGGTCTGTCGATCATGTTCTCCCAGTTTGACAAATATTGGTCTCTCTTTGAATTACACCAAAAACTAAGCCAATTATTGAAATAACTCATTTTTTGATCATATTGTGGGATCATCTATGAAGAAGGTAGAATGCTGCAAAATGCTAGGCTCATCCCTGCCTGGGATACGTAGACTGACAGATCCATTATGTCTTTTTTCATATAGTTCAAGGAGGTTTGTCTCAAGTCAATTACACCCACATCCTCAGATAATTGAAATAATCAATCACAGAGTTAAAGCAGCTCACGCAAAAAGGAAAAAAATCACTGAACAGAATAGTCTGTTTCAATGACTTATCAACCATAACCATTATCATCAATCCCCTTTTCCCTACATGAGGCTGGGGTGTAGAGTCAGCTGTCACCATCTCTCTCAATTCAATGCCACTCTCTTACCTTCTTTGACAGTTATGCCTATTTCAAGTTTTCTGTCACACAATTCATCCACCTCTTTGCTGGACATCCTTGTATCCTCTTGCCTAATAGGTTCATAGATGTTTACTAAGCTAACAACCACAAGGGCCTTTTTAAGTCTAGCCATGCATCTCAAATAGTTGACAAGTTCTGGTACCCTGGATAAGTGTTAGCAGGGGCTTGGGAGATGAACTATTTACAAGCAGGGGCCTGCAAGATGAACCATTTACAGGTAGTCTGTGTCCATTAGAGACATAGGTGCCAAACTAGGGATGAATTTCCTCTTCCCCATCTAACTGTTCAAGTTACAGTTGAATTGGGTTAGGGAGGAACTCTACTTCACATGGACGGGGAGCCTGTTCCACAGAAGGGATAATCTCTAGGATACATACTTGTCTGTCCAGCAGGGCTTATTTATATTACAGACAAGGTTTAACTGTTTAGAATGGGAAATTCTGGTGCTGTTTGTTTTGCAGATATGCAGGAGGTCCATCAGAGTGGGTTTGACAATGCCTTGTATGCCAGGCATATTTCTTCCCTCAACAGCCTGTAGGGATAGGGCCTTGAGGCAGTCTGCATAGGACAGTTACTTACACCTTGTATTCTTTTAGTGAGGAGTCTCTGTGGATGTTCCAATTCTTGGATATGCCTGGTTAGGTACATACTAAAGGAGGCATTGTACTCAACGATAGGTCTGATGAATGCCAAATAAAGTAGAACAATGACTTCCTTAGACCTAGATGCCATACCTTTGTTTTTAAGTTGCACAACACAGAATGATTTCCTCGCTACTATAGACAAGTAATGGTTAAAACCTAGATTACTGTCTATGTGTATCCCCAAGTCCCTGACTACTAAGTCAACTCTTAGGGTTGTGTTGTCAATATGACAATTACCAGGGGTGGATAACTTCCCAAAGGATACTATTATGCATTTCTTGGCATTTAGTTTTAGTCCATGGCTCTGGCACTGGTTGTTTGTTTGTGTCAGCCCTTCTTGGAGAACATTTGTGCTGGTGGGGGATTCAATGACAGCTCCTAATTTGCAATCATCTGCAAATTTAGTCAGCCACAGGCAACTGACATTAGCTATGACTTCAGAGGAGTAAATGCCAAAAAGGAGCCATCCCAGACTGATCCCTGAGGGACTCCTCTTGTGACTGGCCTTTTTGTAAAGGTAGACTTTCCACTTCTAAGTTCCTGGGTCCTCTCTGTGAGCAAGCTGACTATCCACCAGGTTGCATAATGGTTTGTACCTAACATCTTCAGTCTGTCAATATTGCCGGAGTGGGGGAGTGTGTTAAATGTCTTGGCCAGGTCAAAGTGGGCAGTGTGAACCATTTTGCTTTCATCTATTGCTTGGGTGACCTTCTGAAAGTCGTCTACTAGGTTGAGTAGGCAATCATACCTCTCAACTGTACAGATTTTTGCCTCATATTTTTGTTCTGTTTTTTATAAAATTGTGGTTTTCTGGCAAATTAGTGGTAAATCATTCAATGTTGAAGTGATAAAATAATGACAGACATTTGAGTTTCAGACTTCATATCCTTCAGAAAATTCATGCTAATGCAAAACCTGTTATTCTATTAATTTTCTAAGTTTGTAAGAGCAATAATTAAAAATTGTCCCTATTTTTGGGCCTTTGTCCCACTTTTATTTATGGCTTTGTCCAGATTTCTTGCTCTAAGAGGCTGAGAGGTATGGTAGGCATGACCTGCTCTTGATGAAACTAAACTGGGCTGGGTCCAGTGTCTGGAGGTTTTCTATGTCATTTTTGATCATTTCCATGATAATTATTTTCAATGGCTTTGCATATGTGACTAGTGAGATATATGGATCTATACTTTCCAGGGTCTGTAGATGGGTCACCTTTGTGCAGAGGGATGACTGTTGTTATTCTCTACTCATGAGGTATGAAGGCTTTTTGGATGCTACAGTTAAATAGCAATTCCAGAGGGCCTGATAATTTCATGCTATTTAGAAGGCATCCTGAGATATTATCTGGACCTGTTGATGCAGTGGTTTTGGCCTTAGAGAGAGCATTAAAAACCTGTTCCCCAGTGATACAGGGAAAGTTATATTTGATGGTATTTCCTGAGGGAAGGTTGATGGGGAGAGAGAGGTAAAGTTTGAACTGATTTTTTTGGCCAGTAGGTTTGCTATATCTTCTGCCTCAGTATAGGTGGCTCCATTAACAATGTGTTCTGCACACAATTGTGAATCATATTTTAAAGACTGCCTTGTGGCTGTCCTTGGCCTGGGACACCACCTTTATCTTAAAATTGGCTTTGGTAGACTTTATTTGCCCTTTGAGCAGTTTATTTTAATGAGCACACTTTTATCCTGTTGGGTATACCTCTCAACTGTCCGTTTTGTAGCAGAATGTCCAGATTTTTGTCTTATATTTTGGTCAATTCCTTATAAAATTTGTGATTTTCTTGGGAATCACTGAATACAGAAATAACTAAAGAATCACATGCATTTGAGATTTAGACTTTGTATTATTCAGAAAATGCATGGCAACACAAAACATTTTATTTTAGCAACTTTCTAAGTTTACAAGAGCAATATTTAAATGTTGTCCCTATTTTTGGACCCTAGTTCTGCCATTATTTAAGGCATTGTCCAGATTTCTTGTGCTAAGATATTGACAGGTATGCTGCTGGGTGTTGCCACCCCTTCTTTCTGTCTGTCCCAAATCTTCTTCACTAGATTGCCTTCTGCTTTCCTGCATATGTGTCTGAACTACAGTATTCTGTTCTCTTTGACATTCTGAGCAGTGGAGTTAGTTGGGCTTCTGCCCTGGTGTCCTCATTTCTTCATCTGTCCCTCAGTGTACATTCTACCACCCATATCAGGCACTTCATCTCCATCACTTCTAGCTTCCCCAACTACTCTGCCTTCACTGCCCAGGTTTCTGTGCCATACAGTAGTGCTGGTTGCGCTACTGTTTTGTGTACCTTACTTTTCAGCTTCTTTGGCATTCTTCTGTCATGCACTACCTGTAACACTCTGTGCCAGTTGGGTACAGCCCCTTTGATTCTAGCTTTGACCTCCTCATTCAAACTTCCTTTCTCCTCATTCACCCCTCCTATGTACTTGACTTGTTCCAGTATTTCCCTTTTATCTCAGGTCTCATCTTCTTCTGATTTCCCCCATTAGCTGTCATTACAACTGTCTTATCTTTACTCCATTTCATCCCATGTGGTTTTTGGTTTGCACTCCATTCCCCTATTCTTTGCTGAAGTTCTTATTCAGTGTCTGCATGCAGCACTACATCATCTGCATACAGCAACTTTGTTTATCTCTCTCCTCTGACCTGTTTGCTAATGTAGTCCATCACCAGTATAAACTGCAGTGAGCACAGAGCTGAAACCTGATGCACCCTTACTCCCTCTGTGAGACCAAACACTGTTTATATTTGTGTCATTGCATCCTTGTATAAAACCTGTACTAATTCTACCAATGCTTCTGGGACTTTGAACCACTGCAGGACTGCCCAAATCAGCTTTCTTGGGACACTGCCATATTCTTTCTCCAAGTTTAGTAATGCCCAGTTGGACTCTTTCCTCATCCCTAGCTTCTTCTCAACTGTCTGTCTCGCTACTAACACTGCGTCACATGTGCTACATCCTGATCTGAATCTGAACTTCTCTTCTCCCATCCTACTTTCTACTACTATGCATATTCATTTATCAATCACCCTGTCCAGAACTTTCATGCAGTGTGGCAGGAGTTTGATACATCTATACTTCAATGAATCATCCATCCACAAACACTGGTGTAATTAGAAAAAATATTAATTTATTGAACCTAAAGTTATTTAAGAAAAAAAGGTACAGTTGTGTAAGTAAAACCTACCATAACAGTAGATGTTCGAATGATCACTGCTGCAGTAACCTTAGCTATATGGGGTTATATCTTGCCATGGATATAACAACCAACCATTTTCCAAATCTACAGGGTACCTTCCACACACTCAAAGTGTCGGGCAGCTGAAGCTGGGCTGACTAAAAGACAAGTTTGGATTTGGGACAGGGATGCTGAGCCCTTAAAGGACAATGCTAAGAAAAATAAATAAATAAATAAATGTTCATAGGTTCATAGGCTGGTACTAGGCTATCGGCACTAAGGCCTATACAAGCTTAGCCATAAGAATTCCCTGGCTATTTCTTCCCACAGTGCTTAATTCCCTGTCTACATCCTGGCATAAAAAAAACACCAAAAAACAAGGGGCTGGAGTTAGCAGCTACTGCAGCAGTGATCATTTGAACATCTACTGTTACGATAAATTTTGCTTACACAGCTGAACTATGTTCATCATATTGATCTCTGCTGCAGTAGTCTTAGCTATATAGGTAGATGACCTTAGCTAACTACATTTGGGAGTTGGAAGGAGAGGAGCCCCTGGAGAATGGTTCTAGCAAACCCTGATCTGGACCTAGAGAAGGAATCAAGTTTATAGTGCTTTGTAAAAGTATGTAGAGAAGACCAAGAAGCAGGTTCTAGAATCTAACCCTTTCCAAAAAGCCAAAGATGAGGTCAAGCCTCTGACAGAGTAGGTCTTGACCCTATCTGGAATAGTTTTGTACAATAGCATTACACAACCATTTGAAAATGGTCTGCTTTGACACAGGTTGTCCTTTCTTCTTACCGTCACAAGAAATGAAAAATGAATCTGGAGTTCTGAAATATTTAGTTGTAGCAAGATAGTATCTGAGTTGTCTGTCGGCATCCAAGGTATGGAGTATCTGTTCTTCTCAGGAAATAAAATGGGGAGATGGATATTTTGGCTTAAAGGAAAATCAGATACCACTTTAAGCATAAGAGGAGGATTAGTTCTCAAAATAAATAAATACAAATATCCTGTCCCTATGGAAAATAAGATACGAATGACTCACAATAAGAGCTTGCAACTCAGACACCCTTCTTGCAGAAGTCAGAACAATCAGGAAAACTGTTTTCCATGTTAAGAGCCTCAAGTCAGCCAGATTAGCTGACATAAATGGAGCACATGTTAGCTTGTCTATCACGAAATTAAGATCCCAAGGAGAGGTCACAGGTTTTCTTGGAGGTCTCTTATACAAAACCCATCAAGAATATTTTGGCATGAGACTGCATTGAAAGAGGAGGATACATGGACAGCCATATTATAGCTGATAAATGAACCTTGATAGAGGAATAAGAAATGCAATAGGATAGTGACTCACACAACTATTTTAGAATCAGAGAACAACCTGCCCTGAATGGATGCTGGTTATGTTGTTGGCACCAACTAGAAAAACTTTTCCATCTGCTGATATATGATTTCCTAGCAGAAGGCTTTCTTGTCTCCATTAGTAGCTGCTGCACTTTCTCAGTAAACATGTGCCTAAAAAGAATTATGACCCTATCATACAGGCAGTTAATTAAAGTTGACTGATGCCAGGGTGTATTAAACACCCCTTTTCTTATGTGAGTAGATCGAGTCTGTGAGGAAGCTTGTGGTAACTGCCCTTGGTCATTTCCAAAAGAAGGGAGAACCACTTTTGTCTGGGCCAGAAGTGTGTCACCACAATGACCTTGGGGGATTCCTACTGAATCTTCAGACATACCCTGGATATTAGTGGAAAGGGTGGAAATGAATACAGGACCATTCCTGTCCATGGGAAAAAAAAGGCATCAGTCTTCCAGGCCTTTTATGGAGTCCTGGAACAGAATCTTGCCAGTTGATTGTTCAAAGAGGAGGCAAAGAGGTCTACTTGAGGAACTCCTCACAGATGGATCAAACCTTGGAAGAACCCTTGATCTAGTTTCCATTCCTGAAGGGATTG
The DNA here is from genome assembly GCF_019279795.1 of Protopterus annectens. Taxonomy (NCBI): domain Eukaryota; kingdom Metazoa; phylum Chordata; order Ceratodontiformes; family Protopteridae; genus Protopterus; species Protopterus annectens. Next base: position 450,825,560 of record NC_056730.1, read on the forward strand.
CCCTAGTCCTGCTCACCTTGTCTGCCACAAAGTTTTGCTCTGGTGGAATGTAGGATGCCTGTAGAGTGAGATTGTGCTGTGAAGCTATATCTCAAGATAAGATGGATAGTCTGCAAAGGAGTACATCCTGGTTTCCTCTTGCTTGTTGATGTACCACATGACTATGCTGTTGTTTGTAACCACTTGAAGAGATCCCAGGGATGAAAGATTGTTCAGAAAGTTCAGTGCCTTGATCAGGACAAACATCTTGATATTTATGTGTCTGTGTCTGTCCTTCATGTCACACATGCCCTGAACTTTTATCCTTCCTGATACTGCCCTCCAAGCAAAGTCTGAAACATCAGTGGTAACTGACTGCTTTGGAGGGAGAAGGGGAAAACTGCATATACGGATAGCTGTTTTCTACACCAAAATATTTCTCTTCTGAAAATCACAGCACTGGAATTTGAAAAGATAAAGAGTACTGATGCTGAGACCAAACAGATTTTAGATACCACTATATCTTTCTCATGTGGAGTCTTGCCAGGGGTATCATGAGAAGCATGGATGCCATGAGACCCAAAATCCTGAGGTATTCCCTTGCAGTGACTGAAGTTTGAGTGGAACACCTTAGAAATAGATTTAGCTAAAGATCTATTTTTTTACTGTGGAATAAAAGCTGTTTGAACTGGGTTGTCTAGTTTACATCTCGAAAACACAAACCTGTGTAAAGGAGTTAAGAAAGACTTTTGAATGTTTTTTTGAAATGCCAGCTTGCATAAAATACCTCTCACTCAAGAGAGAGATTCCTGACACTTTGAAAAAGACCCTGCAAAGATAAGCAAGTTACCTAAATATGGAAACGTGGCTACCCTGTAACCTACATTGAGCTATGACTGGGGATAGACATTTTATAAACACTTTTGCTGCAGTGGATAGTCCAAATGGTAAGACAGAACTGATACTGTAATCCACACACACAAACCTTAATAAACATCTGAAGTTTGGATGAAAAGGGATGTGATGATAAGCATCTTTTAAGTCTAGTGCTGCTAGGAATCTTGAAAGAGGAAGAAGAGTTAATAGGTTGTGAATTGCAACATTTTGAATTCGGGCACTATCACAAACAGGTTTAGTAAAGAAAGATCAGAACTGGTCTTCAAGAATTTTCTTTCTTTGGTACTAGGAACATCCTTGAATAAAAACCTTTTCTCACCTGGGAAGGAGGAACTGGTTCTATAAATTCTTGAGACAGCATGTGATGAAGAATCGGTGGAAGCAAAAGAGTCTGATCTGGAGGATGAGGAATGATCCCTGGAAAGGAGGAATTTCCTCTCACTGCCATCTATAAACTTGATGAATGACTTTCAGAACCCATTGATCTAAAACTATCTGTTGCCAAAGAGAACAACGGAGATTCAGACTTTCTGGAAGAAAAAAGTCACCAAGGTGGGAGAGGTTCACAAGGTCTCTTGAATAGTCATTCAGATTTGTTGGGCTGTCCTTGGTATTGGGAGGCTCGAGACTTTTTTTGGAACCCCTTGCCATTTTATCTTAAACAACTGTTTATCTGTATTTTGCTGAGACTGTTTATTCTGTTTTTTAACCAAAACTTGATGAGGTGATCCCTGCATCAGCTTGCCCCTTTCGTCACACTTTTTGATCACCTGTACAGCAGAGGGGCCAAAAACTAAATCTCTATCTAAGGGAGAGTTTAAAATCTAATTTTTAACATCATCTGGGAGGTTCTGAGAATGCAGGCATGCAAACGTCTTTGAGTCATGCACACGCACACCCCCCCCAACAGACACAGACACAGACACACACACACACACACACACACACACACACACACACACACACACTGTAAACAATGAGTTATATTGAGTTAAATTGTGCAAAAGAAGAAACAAGTTATTTTCTTAAGTTATTTTATGGATGGCACAGTGGTGCAGCAGTTAAATTGCTGCCTCACAGCAAGAGGTTCTTTGGTTTGATTCTCATCTGGAGTGCCTTCTGTGCAGAGTCTGGATGTCCTCCCTGCATTCATGTGGGTTTCCTCTGGGTGCTCTGGTTTTCTCCCACATTACAGAGACATATATCTGGAGCGTTTCTCCCTGAGCCTCCACTGAAAACTGGCTTTGTTCCAAGTCAGACTTTCCCAGTAAACAAATGTTAAATAAATAAATATTTAAAGCAGATTTTCCTAGCAAGAAGATACTGCAGATAGAACACTGCTCATACTTTCACAATGTGTCAGACGAAACTTTAACATATGAGCCTGACAATTCAAAATTCTGAAAATCAAAGATACAGAATTACACACTTTTCCCATAATTATCAATAATTGTTCCATCTTTATCAGAAAGAGTAGGATTGGAATTAACTAAGTGCTCAACAGCAGTGGGATCAATGAAAGCCACAGCTGTTGGGTCAGGTTTGGGAATAGTGTATAAAAATTTGAAAGACTGAACAACTTTACACATCCTATCTGCCTTTTTAGGGGCAGCTGTCTAATTCTCAGGAAACCTGCAGAGAGAGAGAGAGAGAGAGAGAGAGAGAGACACACACACACACACACACACACACACACACACACACACACACACACACACACACACAGACACACACACACACAGACACACACACACTCACACACACGCACACACCCTCTAAAGCATAAAGAACAGGAAGTATGGGTGTATGTTCTGGAATATCCTTCTGTAACAACTTAGTATTTTCTTAGAGACTGAGAAACCTCAGTACTCCCCCACTAAAAAAAATGGCACATTCTAGCAATAATTTCAGAGAAAGAGACCCCCCCCCACAGTGAGAAATCAGAAACTGGGCTCTCCTCTGAGTCTTAATTAGAAATTTGAGGGGGAAAAAAGAATCTGTCCCTACAGCTTCCTGTTCAGATTCATAATCTTGAATCTCTTCAGAAAAAGAGGAATCCCTCTTTCTTTTATAGGTTCATAGGTAGGTACTAAGCTATCGGCCCTGAGGCCTATACAAGCCTAGCCAAAAAGGTACCCTGGCTTTTGCCACCAAAGAAAATTATTTTCCTGTACCACTGTCGAGCAGAGCCACAGAAGTGACCCCCGGGGTGAATTTCCTATTTCCCATCCAATCATCAAGATTTTTCTTGAAGAGTACTAATGAGGAGCTTTGTCTGACATAGATAGGTAGTTTATTCCAGAGTATGGGAAGTCTCTGGGACAGGAATCTATCCCTCCTGCATGTTCTGTTTATTGTGGTGACAAGGTTTAGGTCTCTAGAACGTGTAGCTCGGAGGGATTGGGACTTCTTTAAGTGCAGCATGACCAACAGCTCTGGGTTTGACATAGCTTTGTATGTTAGGCAGAGATCACCTCAGAGTAGGCGATATGTGACGGAGTAAAGCTGGAGTTTTTTTAGACGGTCTGCAGAGGGAATCTGTTTGAGGCCAGTAATCCTCTTTGTGAGGTATTTCTGCGGCCTTTCCAGTTGTTATAGATGTCTTGTGAGGTACATACCAAAAGGGGCGTTCTACTCTATAATGGGTCTAATGAGTGATGAGTAGAGGGGAACAATTACCTCTTTTTTTCTGGATGAGAAACCTTTTGTGATGAGGTGTGCCACGTAGAAGGATTTCCTGACTACTGTGGCAATGTGATTATCAAAGGAGAGACTACTGTCCACCTGTGTCCCAAGGTCTCATCACACTTTCGGTGTTAAGTATACTACCGCCTATGTTGTAGTTCATAGGTACAGAGTTTTTACCAAAGGGGATGACAATGCAATTTTTGGCATTGAGCTTGAGGCCATGGCTTTGATACCAGGCATCTGTCTCAGTGAGGCCCTTTTGTAGGATGTCCACATTGTTAGGAGTTTCAACTATGGCTCCTAGTTTGCAGTCATCTGCAAACTTCATTAGCCAAAGACCTTCTGTGTTAACCTGTACTTCAGAGAAGTAGATACCATACAGGAGAGAACCCAGAACTGAACCCTGTGGTACTCCACTTGTCACTAGTCTGAAGTCAGATTTGGAGTCTGCTACTTTCACAGTGTGGGTTCTGTCAGTGAGCCAGTTGGCAACCCATCTTGTGACATAGGGATGTATACCTAGTTTAGTGAGTTTATCTATAATTCCAGAGTGGGGAATGGTGTTGAAAGCCTTGGAAAGATCTAGATAGGCTGTGTGAACCACCTTACCCTCGTCTATGGCTTTGGTGACTGCTTCAAAGAAGTCTATCAGGTTTAGGAGACATGATCTGCCTTTTACAAAACCAAATTGGGTGGGGTCCCGAGTTTGGAGATTACCAATGTCTTTGTTTATAAGTTCCATGATGATACATTCCATGGCCTTGCAGACCAGGCTCGTCAGGCTAATGGGGCGGTAGTTAACGGGGTCCATGGTAGCTCCCCCCTTGTGGAGTGGGATAACGGTCGCTGTGCGCCATTCAGTGGGCACAAAGCCTGAGGTGAGGCTATGATTGAACATGGTACTTAGGTGGGGTGCCAGTTCGTTCTGTAGTTCATGTAGAATGCAGCCTGGGATGTTGTCTGGTCCCATGGATGCTGTGTTCTTGGCTTTGGAGAGTGTGGTTTTTACCTGTGCAGCCATGATTACAAGAACTTTGCATTCTTCAGGTATAGAGATGGGCTCTTTAGGGGGTGAGAGGGGGGTAAAGTTAGCACTGAACCTATCTGCCAGGATATTGGCAATATCAGTTGGGTCTGTATACTTAGTGCCATTGTGCTGTAACTCAGAGCAGATCTGAGTGTTGCCATTAAGATTCTTGACATAGCTATAAAATGCTTTGTGGTTGTCTTTAGAATCAGTGGCGATTTTGTTTTCATAACTAGCTTTGGAGGATTTTATCAGGGATCGCAGGTTCTTATTGAGGCTGATGAGGGAGCTCCTCCACTCATGGGATTTTACTCTCTTTTGCAACAGTTTCTTCCTTCTGTTGTACAGTTTGTTTATGGCAGGGGACCACCAGACTGGCTTCCTTTTTTGGAAGATAGCGTCTTGGTTCTGTTTTGGAAAGCACGATCCATGCACTCGTGTAAGTGCTTATAAAGTGCAATTGTGTACAGTAGTCGTAACTGTATTGTCCATCTGCATGGGTGTCATGAAGTTCACCACTTCTGTCTTAAGAAGCATGAAGTTGGCTTTAGAGAAATTTTTACCATGGTCTCCTTAATGGGGGTGGGGGCAGGATGTGGATCTCTAGGGTAATTAGCTTATGGTCAGATCGGACTAATGAGGCGTTAACTTCAGGTGTGGAACACAGATCACTCATGTTGGTAATGACTAGATCTAGGATATTATTGCCCCTGGTGGGGGTATGGATAAGTTGATCCAGGGCATTGGAGTTTATGAATTCCAGAAAGCATTGTGCAAAGGAGTTGGTACATGAGTAGTGGGGTAGTTAAAATCGCCCATTATTAGGGTGTTTGGTTGAACCCTAATATTTTCCAGTACATAAAAAAAAGAGGAGTGGGAATCCTGGGCATGGTGGGGGATCTGTAGCAAGCTACAATTTGGATTGCAGTTTTGCCCAGAGTTAGTTGCACTTGGATAACCTCGGCTGCATTATGCTGAGCAACTAGCCTGGAGGTGTGGATATCCTTAATGAATATGGACACACCTCCGCCTTTGGTGTTCCGGTCCAGGTTACATGGCCGAAAAGTGTGGTATGAGTTTTAGCCTGGCAATGCAGGGGTGCTCTTTGGAGCCTTCAACCAGGTCTCAGTCACTACACAGATATCAATGTTCTCCATTTTAAGGAGTGCCTCGAGTGAGTGCATTTTGAGATTTAGACTTCTAGCATTGAGTAGCATCACCCTCAGTTTTTGCTTGCCTGTTCCTGTTACTGTGGTGAATTTGTCATTTGAACCTTGCCTAAAAAAGGCACTATAGGGGAGGCAAGAACCTTAGCCAGTATCCGGAATCCCAGGGGTGACAGGTGCAGGCCATCTCTGGCAAAGCATCGTGGTCCGTCGACCATGTCATCCCAGGCAGACAGATACTGGATCCCTTTAGAATGACACCAGAAGCTTAGCCAATTGTTGAAGTCAATCATTTTGTCCTTGTACTGTGGTATCATTCTGGGTGATGGCAGAATGATACTCAGGCTAGGGTCATACCTGCCTGGGCTACAAGATCGGAGAGCTCTTCCATGTCTCTTTTCATGTAGTCCAGGGAGGTACATCTCAGGTCATTCACACCAACATGGACAATGACAGAGTCATATTTGTACTTGTGGAGTGACCTGAGTGCATGGGTTATGTGGCGGATCCTGGCACCTGACAGGCAGCTGACAGTAACCTTCTCCTTGTTTAGCCTGGTGAGTGAGACATCAGTGTGCCTGACTATAGAGTCACCTATGACTAGTGTGTTGAGTACATTGTTTTGCCTTATTGGCTGTGGTTGAGTGGCACACTGGGTCTGCGGGCTATGTATCATCTGGGTTGTGTTGGGGGGTGGAGGTTGCTTGCATTTCTGCTTTGGAGGTCTCTATTGCTTGAGCAGATTATTATTGAGAGCCTCTGTGCATGTTTTTGTGTTTCTATGTGTGGATTTTGGTGGTGTAGATTTAGTCAGACTATGTGATGAGTGTGATGTGGTGCAAGTATTTACCTTCTCCTCTTGACTGTCAAGTTCAGTCTTGGTTGGAGAGAGCTTTACCTCCAGTTTGGCTAGATAAGTGCATCTCTCACAGGTTGTAGTATTGGGTGGTAGGAGGAGAGGGTTGTCTGTGTGCATGAGGCAATTTCTACATTGCCCCAAGATGCCCAGATTCATCAGATAGACAGGAGGGAACACTGAGAGCTAACCCTTGGACATGCCTGAATAAACAAATATTTTCCTCTAGATAAGTGAGGAAAGTGAGTACAAGAGCTGTTTTTCTCTAAGCAAGTGAGGAAAGTAAGTACCAAAACTGTTTTCCTCTAGGTAGTGAGGAAGGTTGAGTGCTGTAGTAATTAGCAGGTTATTTAGTGCTTACAACAAGTTCTGAACAAGTACTGATCACAAATAAGCAAATTCAAGTGCTAAAACTAAGAATCTGTATCTGGACTAAACTAGTTACAGGAAAGGGGGAAAACAAGTGCAAATGTGGGCTTTTAAATCAGAACATTGAGAGAGATGGAAAAACTGCCCAAACATCAATAACCACAATTTCTGGGCCAGAACCACTCCTTATGTGGTAGATAAGTTACCTAGTGCTTACCACTCCCATTGATAAGCTAGAAGGCTTCCCTCCAACATAGAAAGCTTGGGGGGCTCAGAAGCTTACATACAGTCCTGGATATAGCAAATCTGAATCTGGACTACACTAGTTACAGGAAAGGTAGGAAACAGGCTTAGATTTTTTTTTTTTATACAGAAAAGTAGCTAAAACAGCAGTAAAAACAATTCAAATGCAGTGCAAGCTAGCACACCTGAGTATGTAGCAATGTTAGACCAAACAGTTTAAAAAATGCAGTTAAATTAAAAATGACTAAAACAAGTGCAGAAGGAGTCTGTTAGGTAGAATGAGGCAAAGAGATGGGACTGGGGGGAGTGTCCCAGATCAAATCTACAGTGGTGGCGGGCAACTGCAAAAGCCTCCAAATGTAAACAACAAGACAGGAATAGGGAGGGTGGATAGGAGAAAATTACTGTAATAGGTTTGGAGTGGATCGAGGAGGCATTGTGGGAACGTCCAACCATTTCAAACAACGACGTGCATATGATTATAGGTCTTTTGGAGTTAGTGTTGAAGAATAACTTTGTATTTTATGGTGGGGAGTACTTCCAACAGACCAGTGGGGTATCCATGGGGGCAAATTGTGCACCTACCTACGCTGATATTGTTATGGCTGTTTGGGAGAAAAAATTCATCCATGATTGTGAGTTTGTTGGAAACTGGGTTCACTACTCAAGATTCCTGGATGACATTTGCATTTTTTGGACTGGCCCTATTGAAACTATTGGGGAGTTTCTGACATATATAAATTCCACAACCTCATTTTTGAAATTTACACATCAGGTGTCTAAGGAACAGGTCAACTATTTGGATGTTACAATAAAGAAAAACCCATTTGGGTTTAGTTCCAAGGTATATAGAAAGCCTACCTTTTCAAATAGTTACCTACACTTTTTTAGTTCACATCCGGGGTTTCAAAAGAGAGGGATTATTAAAGGGCAGTTTGTCAGGGCATCAAGAATGACCTCCCAGGATTCAGAATTTGAGCTTGAATGTGAAGTACTATCCTTGATGTTTTTGGATAGAGGCTATCCCTTGTATCTCATAGACTCAGTGAAAAAAGAGGTTATTTTAGGAAGATCAACTAGATTTAAGCCCATTTTGGGTCAAGATTCTCTGGACTTAGGGAACACACAGGAGAAAAATATATCGACCTTTGAGAACGACCATCTACTGTTTGTGACCGACTATAGTGCAAATGTTGGCAGGCTAACTAAAATCATTGAGGATGAGTTTAAATCCTTTCAGGACATTACTGATTTGGGTAGTCTTAAAGATAGAAAGGTTAAAACAGTTTACAGGAAGGGATTTAATATTAAAAGAATTTTGGAGCAGGAGGTCCAACCACAGAGTATGAGAGACCGAAAGAAGGGGACCTACAAATGTGGGGGATGCTCACAATGTAAATACATTTCAAACCAAGAAAAGATTTACCTGGAGAGCAGAAATAGGAAAATTGTTTCTAAAAAATTTTATAACTGCCTTTCCCTTGGAGTGGTATATTTGGCAGTGTGTCAGGGCTGCCAATCATTCTATGTGGGGAAGACTGAAAGACCTCTTCGTAGGCGTATATACGAGCATTACTATGATATACAGAGGTGCAATAGTAACAATGCACTTTACAAGCACACCACAATATGTGAGGGTGGAACATTTTTGTTTTTTGTCTTAGACTCAGTAGCTAAATGTGCTAGGGGTGGACCCTGGGAAGTAAGATTATGCCATCAAGAGACATATTGGTAGATTCTTTTAGAATCTAATCGCTTCCCAGGATTGAATGATTTTATATCTATTGTACCCTATTTGAAACTAAAAGCACAAAAGAATAAAACTGTTTTTTCAGCTGGATTTACCTTATTGTGAGCTGATACATCTTTACTATTTGCCTTGGTGGTTACTGCTTTGGATCTACATTTCGTTTTGTGGATAGGAGAAAACCAACACCTTCAGCAGAGATCTGAAAAACTATACAGTGAAGCAAAAATAACAGTACACAACTCTGAAGTCAGCCAGCAATGATATAAAATTAGTCAAGCAACAATTAACAGTAAAATAAAACTGTTTTTACTCTTGGATTTACCTTATTGTGAGCTGCTTACTACTAGCCTTTGGTGTTGCTGCCTTTGGACACATTTCTTTATTTTGTGGTTTGTTGCATCGTTTCGTGTGTTGTTTTGTGGTTTGAACAATTAACAGTACACAACTCTAAAGCGCCAGAAAAATATACTTAACTCTATATATCTCCAGATAGTTTGAAGAGCACACTGTTAGGACACAGGAAGACTCCAGCAATGATACGCCATTTTACCAGAAACTACTTTACAAAAAGGATCAGTAGCCTAAATTAAACCCCGTGCCACACCCAGTAAACTACTCTTATCGAAAGAAAATTAAGGAGGAGAAGATACATGCTTTGTAATCTGTTTCTTTTTGACAGGAAAAATGGAACAAACTGTGTTACTAATGGCAATAGCAGTTTCCTCATGGATGGACACAGTATTCTGACACAACAGGAAAACATTTACTGCTCCTTCTCCCAGTATTGACAACAGTGGCTTTCCCTTGCCCCCTGAGGGAACCCGAACAGCTGAAGAGGATTTGGCTAACCCCTGGTCCATAACAGCTGTAGGTGCTACATTAGCGGGATCCAGGGTAAAAGATGAGTGGTCTGAGGTACAACAAATGGCCATAGCAGAATCACCCACCTGCAGCTGTGGCAAATTCATAGCCTGCAGTTTGCTTTTTTTTTCTTTTTGTGGCTGGAAGAAGGAATAACCTCGGGACCAGCAGTTTGCACCATGGTCAAGCTGAAAATGCTGCCCATTTCCCGGGGAAGACAAGCAGCAATTGATGATAAAATCTACTAGTCCACGAAAGTTATTTTTTTAGAGAAAAACAGAGTAAAAAGCACTTTAAAATACTATGCCAACCCCACAAAGGAAATAAACTCAATTTTTCCACAGAAAAAAAGTTGTCATTTGCTTTGCACCATATTTAAACTGACAGAAAAAGGAGCACTCCTTTGAAAAGTACATTAGTTTCAAGACAGTCCTTTAAAACATGACACTCCTAGCTTTAAAATAACTTTCCTGAAAATGAAAGTAATAAAACAGTAACAAAATTAAGAAAACTGAAGTTTTTTTTCTCCAAAAGGAACTTATCTGCCCAGCAAAGGTAAACACAAGCTGACCATCGATCCTCAAAAGCATCAGAGTATACTCTATGGCAGCAGTAAAGCTCTGAAGGGCTTTGCACACAAACCTCTCCTTTATACAGCTCAGCTTGAGCTGATTGACAGTTTGGGTGCATGGAAGGTGCCTTGAAGCTTTGCAAGCTGGCTGGCTGTTATATCCTTGGCAGGATAGAACCCATATAGCTAAGGCTGCTGCATCAGTTATCAATATGATGACCAAATCTCTAGTACTTGATAGCAGAAGACTAAATAACAAACATAACTACTGTTGGGCTACAGAGCCCTGCTAGAGAGAAGGTAATGATCTGTTCACTGAATTAAATTAGAAGTCTTGTATCATCATGGGACAATGTATAACATTAAGACAGTCCAAATTAATGAAATTCATATTAACTACAAACACCATGTGCAGTCACTGAGCCTGAGTGGTTTCTTGATAAGTTTGCCATATCTGATATAGTAGCCATTACTGACAGATATGGAGTAACTACTCTTAGCTGAAGAACTAGATGGCAGCATTATCTGCAGCATTAACAACAGCTTTTGAAGTCAAATCTAATGGTTTAGCTCTTCAATTAACAAAAGGCAATTTTACTGTAATCTCAAGCATCTTGGACATCTCAGACTATATTTCTTGAACTGGCAGCTTTAATAAATGTCTGCATGTTCATCTATACAACTGTACATCCTCTCCATACTTTTCAATCTCCTAGAGCAAGAAGTCTGGACAAAGCCTGACATAATGGGGACAAAGGCCCAAAAATAGGGACACATTTTAAATACTGCTCTTTTAAACTTAGCAAGTTGCTAGAATAATAAAATTTGTGTTAGCATGCATTTTCTGGAGGATATGACATCTGAAACTCAAATGCATGTCATTATTTAGTGATTTTAATCCTTAGATCATCCCAGTGATTTGTCAAAAAAAACAGAATTTTTATGAGGAACAGAGCAAAAATATGAGTCAAAAATCTGGACTTTCTGCAAATATCTGTACAGTTGAGAGGTATGAATTTCTCTCCATATACTACCTAAGGTCTTGGACTATACCATAATACAGTAACTTGGGTGTGATTTCTGACCAGATTTTTCATTTGTCATTACTCCGACTCTTTCTGATAAGAATGATTTGTTCACTTTTGCCATACTATTTCTTTAGTTTAATACATCTGTTTCTGACTAATTCTGAAGCTTGTATTCTGCTTTCTAGAACTGGCAAACTTAATAAAAATGGTAGTCTGAATCTCAGCCTTCTTTGCATCAATAATCACGAAAGTGAAAAACTATCAGCTTACAAAGGCATATGTCTGTGGCCTAAAAATGCAGGATGAATGCCCTTTTGATCTGATATGATGAATCACATTTCTTTAATATATTTTTCACTCTCTGGGGCACATAGTCTTGATTGTTGATATCTTGGACTTGAAGTAATATACTGAAAATCATAGAATTTTGAAAACATATTTAAACTACTGACAGATAAATTGTGGCCAAATATCTGGCATCCTTTCCTGAGGTATCTTGTGCCTCACAAACAGCACTAGCATGGTTTCATTGCTACTAAACTGACTGGCAGCAAACAGTTAAGTGGCAAAACAGACTCTCTTCCCTTCGTTCTGTCTTAACAGACATCCCCAAGGGTCAATACTCGGTCCACTCCTTTTCTCCATATTTACCAACAATCTATCCGCCACTAACAATGCTACTATTATTTCATACACTGATGACTCCTCCCTTATATGCTCAGCCTCAACTCTTCCCAAACTCATGGAAATAGCACAAAAATCAGTCCTTGACATAGAAAAATACTTATCTACCTATCAGCTAATACTCAAACCAAACAAAACTAAACTGATGATCTTTACTAAAGGGAAAGCACCAGTAACTCAACCCCCTTCAGTATCTATTCATCTAACAATACCAAAATAGAACCAGTAAAACACACAAAACATTTTATTTTATTTATTTGACATTTGTTGACTGGATTAGTCTGACTGGGCAAATCAGTCCTTTTTTAGCAGAGACCCTTGGAGAAAAGCTCCAAGAGAAATGGGAAACGGAGTTAAATTACAATGTACAGTATACAATATACAATTGACCAGACTGTAGCTAAACTAAGTATACATACAGTAGTACAAAGTTCCAGAATATCAGAGAAGGCATAGAAGTAAAATTAAGAATAAATGGACAATATATACATTCTTAATAAAGTACAGTGAGTTTTGTACATAAACTAAGACAGGAAAATGTCTTGACAGGTCATAAGGAAAAAAAGCAGAAGATTAGAGGCATAAAATATATACAGGGGGTTAAAGCCCATGTAAAAGGCCCATGGCCAAACAATAGTTTAGGAGGGTAAAGTACAAACAAAAAACTATTAACATAATAACAGGAAGCGCAGAAGTTGTCAGCATAGTATAGAGAGGCTGCAAGAGAAAATTGAGAGAGATAGAAGAACAAGTTGTAAGGAGGGAAAGATGTGTTGAGACGGGTCAGAGAGGAAGAAAAATTATAGAAGGAAGGAGGTTATGTTAAGTAGGGTACATACATAGGCAGGACCATGATTTATAGAGGTATGCCTTCAAGGTTCTTGGAGTAGCAATCAATAATTCACTAAAATCTGACAAACATTTTACTTTAACCATGAAAAAGGTGCAGATTAAACTCGGTACTCTCTACAGAGCAAAACCTTTCCTCATCAGTTCCACCAGACAGAACATAGGAAGAACACATCTCTTCTCTACCCTACTATATGCCTCCCCCCATCTTTACTAATCTAAGAAAAGCTGATCTGAACAAACTCATGCCTGCTATAACAAAATAGCTAGATTTGCCCTAAACCTCCCAAATAGAACACATCGCTGCTCTGCTCTACAAGGACTAAACTGAATCGAACTTCCTAAACTCATCCACTTAAACCAGCAGTCACACATTCCATCATCTATAATCTAGATTACTGCCCAGCTCTCAAAGACCTAGTACAGCATTACAACAACAATAGAACCTTAAGATCCTCAGATAAATTATTACTAATAAATACAAAAATAAATAGTTTTGGTGAATCCCTGTTCTCGTACAAAACATCTAAAATCTAAGGCTCCATTCCGCAACAAATTGTAAACACTACCAATACAAAAAATTTCAAATCGCTCCTAAAAACTACCTTAACAACAACTGGCTCTGCTCCTGCTCCCCAGGATGCCCACTCACCTCACACCTCTTCAGTCATCCACTGAACTCTTGTACCAACATCTACTATCCATGTCTTAAATTCTTTGGATCCTCTCTTCCTACAAAAATGCAAACACATTAAATAAATAATCCCTTTATGCTTTTCACATGCTACCCACAGCTCAGATGTCTCCTTAACTATCTCTAGCTCCCTTGACTTCCACTTTTCTCTCCTTGCTCTCCACCTCAAGATCAGCTTAGTATATCCAACTGTGATTTAGTATAATTGTGATTTAGTATAATTTCCTTATCCTCTCTGTAACAAAGCTTTTAAATGCTGAACTATTTTATGTAATATTCTTTCATTTTGTATCCGTGTTCTCTAATGTATGTTTTTATTCCTATGACATGTAATCACTTTCTAACTGTATTTTAGTTTCTTTGTAATGGAACTTTTCTCCCCAGGGCTCTGCTGAAAAGGGGCCAACTGGTCCAGTCAGAATTTCCTGGTGAACAAATGTAGAATAAATAAATAAATAAATAAATGATCTAAGTACACCTATTTCAGTAGATACTATTTGATTATTGCACATGTTCTGGATACTTAGAACAACAACCAACATGAGAACTACTGATTACTAAGAACTGCACTGGAAAGTAATATCAGTGGGTTTCCCTAGTGGGAATCATGTGGCTCGGTACAGCATTCTAAAAAGGAGATGGAACAGCTGGCAGGAAGCTGCTTCTTAACAGGGTTTGGCTGTATAGTAAAGTTGCTTTCAATTTTCCTTCTGGTAGCAGTATCACTTGTGGGCTAGTGCTTAAAGTTCGATATTACTTAGCCTTACTTATTGCATCTTTTTGCTGTTTGCCATGACACATTTTTTCATTTACTGAATGCTGTTTTATCTAGGCTGCTGGTGCATTATCTGTCATTTTCCTTCTTGATCTGGCTGCTTCATCTCAGAATGAGCAAACGGGTTTGTTCTAAATCTAACACATCTTCAACTGCTTAGTATCATAGGGAGGCATACTGTAAAAGAAATACCCAGTGGTATATTTAAAAAGAAGCTTCACTGGAATCAAGGGAATATATCAGTTCAGAAAGTTTGGTAAACACAGCTAATCTTTGTCAGTTTTATTTAACAACAACATCATCATGTGGCAGCTATCCACTTTATACTGGGGACCCTTAGAATTTCACAAAACATGCTCCTTGTGATATATGTGAAGCTGCAAAAAGATGCTGAACTCCTTGCTGTACCATGTAGGTGCCTTGCAGATGTCAGATCATGATGAGGCCATGGCTTCTCACAAGGTCAAGTCCATAATTGAAAATGACACCTGCAGCACATGGCTTCATGTTCAACATAGCACACTGTGTACAGTGACAAGTAGTACAGTAGCATACTAATCATCTATGGCAGTATTGTGTTTATTGTCAACAGCATGGGGAAGAGTGACAGTGGAGTGACTAGGCCCCATGAGTGTGCACACCATACATGACCTCCATGCCAAGGCATGGCCATGACAATCAGCTGAACAGTGAGATGACCAAGGTCATTAGCATGCTGTAAACCTTTATTAGCGTGGCTATGCTCCATATGCACATGCACACAAGATGTGTGAGCTTAATGTCCATGCATGAGCGAGATTGGGCACTGTAAGGCAGAATAGAACAGGAGAGATAACACATTGTGTTATTTGTTGTAATTCAGGAACAATTTTGTTAAATCACTTCATTACAGTAATAGGTGTGCTACAAGTCCTGTTGCATATAATCATAGATATCAAGATAAAAAACACAGTCACCATATTGTGGGAGACTGCATTACAGTGAGCAACAAACAGAATCTAAGGAAAATGGATAGTAGAGTGCACTGCCATGTAAGGAAATTGACCACAGACAGGATATATAGTAATGGATCCCAACATTGCAGTCATTGCTTGAGAGGGCATGGGCACTGCAGACACTGTCACACACTAGTGAAGAGCATGTAGCAACATTGCACTCATCAGGACAGAAGTCTAACAGGCAGCTGAGGAGACAAACTGACAAGGCAGAGGGAAAAAGCACTGCAGTTACAATCCTCTGAGAAACCATCTGTGGAGGAAGGAGAAAGTAACTGAAAATTCATGGCAATTTGCAAGTGTGCCTTGAAGTGATAGTTTTACTTACAATATAATGAATTTACTATGGTTGCAGACAGCCATGCTAATGATCACTGTAAGTATTTTGTGGTTGTCAGTTACTCAATAGGGATAGCAAAATAAACCAGAACCCAGAATAAGTGTATTAACATATTTTGTGGTAAAAATAAATTCTTCTTTGTCATTTGTTTGAATGTAAATATCATAATCGAATAAAATGCTTTTATTTAAATATATCAGGTGCTTAATCTATGTACCTCTTAAAAACTTAGCCCTGCACCTGGTGAGTTTGTATTAGAGGCTTTAAGGTGTTCTGTGAGGAAAAGTCAAACAACCTAGAAAAGTAAACAGATAAACACAGACACACAAAGCACAAATATGTTGTGTCTACATTTCCAATTTTCCCATCTTGGAAACCATACAGTCTATACACAGTTTTTTTTAAGTGAAAGATTTTTTACAAGAAAATATATTTTTTTCAGTCTTAAAAATGTATTTTCTGTTTCATTGTAATTTATGTCTCTCAAGAGGGTGCAGCTCTCCCAGCTGCAAAAATATGAAAATGCACACAATAAGTAAAAGATGGCATAATATGTCAACTGCAATAAATCCTATGGATCAGTCTACATTATAGTACAATCTTTGTGATAGCATACAGTTTATGGTGACATATTGGTGCACATAGTAAGCGAACTGTTCAGATGTGCAGCAGATACAATTTTAAATATGTGTATGACATTGTCAATTTATTATACAGCGATTATATATGGGCCTCAGAAAAGGAGATCATTGTTGCAAATGCTTCATAACACAACCAGGAAGAAGATATTACATCAACGTACTGCACAAGGAACATAACACAGAATTATCAATGTATATATTAGTGATAGAGTGGCAAATTCTGATTTTTAATTATCCAACCTCCTTAACTCACATCCACTTTTTTCCAATATCCTAGAGAGCATCTTCTATAGAGAGAAACTTGCTGAGGTTTGGTTTAAACATTGTTTCCAAACTTTCCATGTAAAAATGGCCTAAACAAAAATCAAATGTATGGAAAGAAATTCAATCTTAGTTAAACTTTCAAGGAAGAAAAGCTGTGTCAAAAACTTAATGAATGTTCACAACTGATAAAATAGCATTTTGCAATACACTGAGATGCAATACTTGCTAGGATACATATTTCACATCTGGAAATAGTGTTTGTCTCCCTACCCCACAAAAAGGATAGTCACCTCCTATATGCCCCCCATGTTAGACTGACAAGAAAGTGAAACAAAAAATGACCACAGCCATATATTACAGGTTGTTCCTGGCAAACATCTATGCATTATGTCTCCTTACCTCTATTTCACCAAAAGACAGCCATCTTCTGTGTCCCTATTTGATGTTACACTGAAACAAAAGTAAAATAATGAATGGCAAGGCTACAGTAACATTTCATATTTTGCTGTATAAACATAGCATGAATTCTTACCTTTACCTCCAAAAGGTAGTTATTTTTGGGCACATTTGATGTTTGATTAAATAGTGATTAAAGTGATCTATTCCCTTTGTTGTTTCTAAATAGTACAATGCCCCTAGACAAGCTGTAGTGACGTTCTGTGCACATCTCTGATGTTTGCTTCTGAGAAAGGTTATGACCACATTGCTTTCTATCCCACAAATAAGGTATAGTGTAGTGCCAGTTTTACACTAACTGTGGTTTAGGGCAGAGTTAAGGACTGGCTCCTTACTAAGCCTGCATCAAAATTCCTTTATACAGCTGGAGGTTTAATGGACTTTAGTCCCCCAGGATTGCGGAGGGTCTAGATGCTCTATGATGAATTTTATGTCTTATTTTTGAAAGATAATTACTTGCTAATTGCTTTTTTTTTACTACTAAAACTGTGCTGACATTTAAAATCAGTGATATTTTTCCCATAGATTGACACTTGCAATGTCCTTGCATATTTACCTACAATCTAATGAATGCTATTTCACCTATTTTGTTTAATTTCTCCAAGACGTTTGGGTTTCTAATACTATGACTGGAATGGGCCCCATTCCTAACTCAAAGTATGATTAAAGTTCATGAAATTAGTGTTGTTTCAGTCTTTGATGTTAGCCAAAAGTGCTCTTTGCAGCACCTGCAGTGGGCCCAGAACTGACTCATTCTGCAATTCATATGGAGTTACATGTATCAGTAACATATCTAAATAGTAATGTCTTTTGGTTTTTCCCAGTTAGGGGTCGCCACAGCGGAACGCCGGTCCGCTTATGACTGGCAGTAGATTTTTAAGGTGCCGAGGTGCCAGCCAGATGCCCAACTTCAACAAAGGCACACCCATCCACACACACACCTACCTGCATGTCTTTAAATGTCATTCAGCCATGGGAATGACATGCAGACTCCACACAGAAGGCACTCCAGCCGAGAATCGAACCAGAGAACCTCTTGCTGTGAGGCGACAACGCTAACCGCTGCACCACCGTGGACTTTTTTATGAGACCCATTGCTCCTCCTACTACTACTACTGGAACTGTCTAGGTATCTTTCTTCCACATTGCCCTCATTTCTGCCAGCAAATCCCAGTACTTTATGACTTTGTGTCTCTCTGTACATAAGACACTGTAGTCATTGAGTGTAGCGATTTCAATAATCAATGCTACTTTTGTTTTGTTTTCCTAACTATATCTGGTTTTCTCACACCTATTTTTTTTAACTGTTCCTACATATTCCTCCTACAAAGGATTGAAGTTGCTAAATAATGACAGACATTTGAATTTTAGATGTCATATTCTTTAGAAAAATGTATACTAACAAATCCTGTTATTCTAGCAATGTTCTAAGTTTATAAGAGCAATATTTATAATCTGTCCCTATTTATTTTAGGCTTTGTCCAGATTTCTTGCACTAAGAGGTTGAGGGGTGTGTGTGTGTGTGTGTGTGTGTGTGTGTGTGTGTGTGTGTGTGTGTGTGTGTGTGTAATACCCTAATTAGAGTTAGCAGGTAAAATTTATTTTCAAGTGAATTTTAAAGGAATTGTGAGCTTCAAGGGAGGAGACGTTTACTGCTGCTCATACTACGTCTGCTTAAAATGTGCAACTGTTTTGTTTAGCAAATGGTATCACTATTGTGGTATAGAATTTTTAAGCATTGTTAGTAGAACCACAGGTAGCATACTTGCAACTTGTTGCAAAAGGCTGTAGGTTCTACTCCCACAACATATAGATTTGTATTTTAAGGGGGTGGGGTGCTGCTGTCTCCTCCTTTGGATGAGATGCCTAGTAACTATGAACCTGTTTTTCGGCTTGCCATGCGTTTCCTATTGCAATATGCTAGCTTACCATTTCTTTTAATGTAACATAGGCAATTTATTCTTCAAGGGCAGCAGGCACTAAATTTGTAGATGAAACACTGAAATATAAAGTTGTTTTCTAGCAAAAACCTCTTTATTAGTTTCAGATCTCTTTAATGTGGAATTATTCAGATGACTTTTATTTCTGTAGAGATTGTGCATATTGACTGATATTGATGGATTGTTATGGCAGAAGTTTGAGTGGCCTTTTATGGTTGAAATGTTCTAAATTGGGCAGTTTGTCATTATTGGTTCATATGTTTTGTTTCATTACTTACTGGAAAAAAATGTTCAAAACTATAAATTTAAAACACACTCTAGCAAGTGGTGCTGTATTATAAAAGGGATATAATTCATTTATTATATATTATAACTAACACAATCAGGAAGGTGAATCAAAGAACTTTTGCATGATCCTAACAATGTCTGCAAGAGGCCTATGAATTGAAAACAGCCTAAAGTTAAACTTAAACCGCCACTGGCCAGATGCATTTTCTTTGAATGTGGATTTCAATGCTATTTCAGCTATGTCACATGTCTGACAATAAAATAAATAAATAATACAATAAATGCATTACTTACATGAAAATACGGAATGTGGTACACATCTAGTACGGCCATCCCTGCTAGAATACAGCTGGGCAGCTGTCTGTAAGGATCGCCACCAGTAGAAATATTTCTGTGCATAGGTTACAGCAGCAGCGGCTATGCTATTCAGCCGTATTGCTCTACGGCAAATTGCTGCTGCAGCCATTTGGTATCGGCGATGTAGCTTGCAGGGAAATGTCTTGCGAGCTACACGCCGGAACCCATACTAACCATTTTCAGGCTTAGCCTGGGTGAAATACAAAACATTTCACAAACAAAAAATACAGAAATGTAAGCAACAACAGAGCAGTTCAGATTAGTTATAGAGAAAAAAATGTATAAGTACAAGCTAGTGAAAAAGCACAGAGCAGTGTACAATTAAGAAGTGTGTAATTTAGTCTAGAAAATCAGTCAATCTTCAGCAGATCCTATAAGACAAAAAGAGACTTGGAAAGGAGACAGGGATAGTGTATTAGGTGATGTGTCCTGTGCTGAAGCATGAGTACTTGGCTGTGATGAAGCAGTTCTTTCCAAGTTGCACTCTCAATTTGGAATAAGTATTGTTTTCCTTAATGTCAGTGGGGAGAGCTTGCCAAAAAGTAGCTGCCTGAGAGGATAAAGCTGTGCAGTGCTGTGACGTTTGGTTCTAGGAGTAAGCTGTGGCTTGTGAGCGGTGCCACAGTTTGTATATGGAGGTTTCTTCATGAAGTATAGCTGCAAGGGGAGTAAATGTGTGGAAATGGAGTAATTTCTAGAGTTGGGGTCTTAACAATTGGTTAGACTTTTGTTTTACATGTAGCCATTTGGCTTTTCCTAAAGTAATACAGTGATACTCATAAAGAGGCAAGTCTGAGATGAATCTGCAACTGCTGTTAGAGACAGTCTTGTGAGTGGCAATGCTTTTCTTTGAGGCAGAAGCAAAAAATGGAAGCCCATGCTCAAGTTGAGAAAGGTGAACTCCTTTACCAATGACTGCTCAGACTGGTTGGGATAGAAAAGGGATGATCTTTTTGACCATAAGAGGAGGAAATTTATTTTGGCTCTCACTTTGTGTGAAAATGGACATTTAGTGACCAATCAAGCCATAATCCTATGTATATGAAGGTGGATGTTCTTTCTATGGAATGATTATAAGTCAAAGATGTTTAAAGAGTCAGGTGCTTGATGAATATTTTGTGGAGTTACAAAAAGAATAGTTTTCATCTTGGTGGGACTGAGAAATACTTCATGTTTTATGTGCGATTGCTGCATGTAATGTAAGTCAGACTGGAGTTGTCATTAAATGTTGGTGTGAGAGTAACCTGACTGGTAAATAACCATACCGACAGCATACAGGATAAGTGGGAGATAGAGGGTCACAAGGAAGTTTGTTAATGAATATGGGGAAGAGGGGGGCATCTTTGGTAATATATGCAGATTCTGATTGATAGGATCATACTTTAACTCCGAAGTCTGTCATTGAAGAAATTATTAAACTAGGTAGTGGTGCCTGGACTGCTTCCCATTTCAATTAGTTTGTTTTGGAGAAGATAGTGATCAAGGAGGCCACTATCAGAATTTAGCAGGATGTCATCAGTTAGGGACCAAAGTGCTGACACAGTACTTTGTCCAGGCCAGAGTCCATGCTGTTTGGGAGAGAGCAGATGACACTGCAGGATATACAGAGAGAGTTGGGCACAGACTATCTTTTCTAGAAATTTGCTAGAATTGGAAGGATGAATATCGGATGGAAGTGAGAGGTATCTTTTGGGTTGGTTTGCTTTGGGAGGGGTTTAATTAGAGCAGTTTTCCAAATTTGTAGCATGATGTTTTGTGTGAGATATTATTTTATTTGACCAGGTTAGTCTGACTGGACAGATGCCCTTTTTCAGGAGAGACCCTAGGAGAAAAGCTCAAAAAAATACAATACATGATATAAAATGACATAAGAAATCACATAGTTATGTCCTATACATTATTACCTGTACATACACGCAATACAATTATTATTTACATATTTACATAGAATTAAATGACAAAAGAGGTTAAGTAGTGTAGCAATCATATAGAGGCAATTCCATGTAGATTCACAGTATAACTGTTTGGATGGTTACTGATATATATATATATATATATATATATATATATATATATATATATATATATATGTATATATCCATATATACATATACATATACATACCCACACACATACACATATATAAAGATATATGATATTAAGTACGTTAGGGATAAAACATCACTTTGGGGCTGATAGTTTGTAGTATGTATTAGTTTTATACATCAAGTACAAGAATAAAATAGTGCAGGTGACAGGAAGACATAGATGACCTTTCCAGTGATAATATGAACCAAATGTTTATACTAGGAAATGTGTGAGTGGACATATTTTCAAGTAGAATAGAGACTTGTTTGGGATTTATGTATCTGAAGTGGAAGAGGATGGAGATTGTTGGTGTGGTGGACAATGCATGATCTGCATGGGTTGTGGAGTTTATTGATGGGAGACTGTTAAATTCTTACCGTGTACACCTTGTACATATACTTTGTTTACTGTATACCTTAGATGCCTGATGATGACTGCAACACCAGTGCACTGGCCCAGTAATCAAGGTGCCTCAGTCCTCACCACTAGCACTAGTGAGGGGCGTGCACATTGGGAAGGATAACAAGTACACACACAGCAAAGTACAATTTCCCTTAAGAGCACACATAGATCACAGTCAGTCTGGGGTTGGTTTCTCCCTTTCTCTCCAGATCCCCAGTAAGACTCCCCACTGGCACAGCTATACGGTCCAGAACTCAGTCTAGTGGTCAAGCTAAAACCTCCAGCACCCTCTCTGTCCAACCATTGCTTTGTGTCCCTGCCCAAGTAGCTGATACACACACACTTTAAGATTTGATTTAGATACAAACACACAGACACTTCTGGGGAAGGCTGGCACTGGTTCTCCAGCTGTGCCCCCTTTTTTGCCCAGACTATAAGGTAGTACTGTCTGCCACCAACCATTCATATTAGCTAGTAATAGGGCCCTTACCAAAGGCTGTCCAATTTCACTGTGCAATATTATTATTATTGAAATAGTAAGTGTGACGAACAGCAAAACTATTGGAGTGGCTTTGTACAGTATCACCAAATACATGCAGGTACTCTAGAGCTTATATTATCTATACACAAAACAGCCACAGTTGAAAGGTTTAAAATATTTAGTAATAAATAATAAAAACACAAGACAAATCTCTTCACTTCAATACAGTGCTAGTCAAGAGTTCAGACACAGGAACTTTAAAACAATACTGTAGGATAGTTTTACATACATACAGAGCAAAGGCTGAGTGCTGGTGAGTAGATTTGTTCAGGTTCAGACAAAACCCAAAATGCTTAATTCCCTCGCTTTCTCTCTGAGAAAGTCTTAAACTGATAACATAGTACTGCTGAGTCATTTCACATTACATCATTCTTGAGACTTATGTGGTTCCTAGGCTACCAGAAACTCAAATGTTTACACTTCTTAGTAAGCTTGCACCTAGCCAGGAAGCCACAGCAATAAAATACATTATACATGTAAAATCTAGCAATTAACTCTAGTCTCAAAACAACAGAAAAAATGTGCTGGTCCAGACATCCTGTCATGTTTTGAGATCAGTCATAAAATACTTCCCTTAATGGCTTTCTTCCAGCAGGGGGCACTGTGGTTACATTTTTGAAGTTCAGAACAACATCTAGTTTAATCATAACATATAGTTCTCTTTGCATTTGTAGAACAAGCCTGTGGATTACATTAATATTTACAATGACACAGAATTATTTAAAAAATTCTATCTGGCTGGGCTGGCAGCCCCTCAGTTTTTCACCCCCCCCCAAGAACTCAAGCTAGTTTTCCAAGTGACCCTTGAGAAATGTTGCTTGAAAGGGTTAGGATTATCTGAGTATACCTTACCCCATTCCCTGTCTTGACAGCCCATCTGCGTTGGCGTTGCTAACCCCACTGCAGTGCTGCATTGACATATCATATGCTTGCAACCATAGGCTCCATCTTAGCAACTTGGCATTTTGCTGGCTGGCTCAGTGTAACAGTGTTAGGGGATTGTGATCTGTAACTACAGTGAATTTTCTTCCATACAGATAAGGCTGAAGTCTTTGCAGTGCCCACACTATGGCTAGACATTCCTTTTCTACAGCTTTATAGCATTCCTTCCTGGGTTGAAGCCTATGACTGAGATAAACCACTGGGTGCTCTTCTCCCTCTGAAGAAATCTGGCTAAGTGCAGCCCCTCACCATCGTTTGAAGCATCCACCTGCACAACAAATTCTTTGCTGTAATCTGGACTGGCTAACACATGGGGTCCTCCCAAAGCTTCTTTAAGCTTCTGGAATGCCTGTTCACATGATATGGTCCACACTACCTTATCTGGCCTGTTTTTCCTTGTCAGTTTTATGAGGGGAGCAGCTATGGTACTATAACTGGGGATAACATTTCTGTAGTATCCTGCTGTCCATAAGAATCCCCTCACCTGCCTTTTGGTAACAGGTGCAGGCCATGCCTGAATGGCTTCCACTTTGGCAGGTTCTGGCCTGATCTTACCACTCCCCACTCTATGTCCCAGGTAGGAGATCTCTGCCATATCCACCTGACATTTGCTCGGCTTAATGGTCAACCCTGCCCTCTGTAGTCTGCCAAGCACCTCCCAGACATGTTGAAGATGCTCTTGCCAGGAATGGCTATAGACAGCAATATCATCTAGGTAAGCAAGGGCACACCCTCCTTCTCTTGCTAGGATATGAGCTACCAGCTTCTGGAAAGTTGCTGGGACATTCTTCATCCCAAAGGGCATCTTTGTGAACTCATATAAGCCAAAAGGAGACACAAAGGCTGACCTCTCTCTAGCTTTGGGAGTCAAGGGCACCTGCCAGTAACCCTTGGTAAGATCAATGGTGGTAAGATACTTAGCCCCACTGAGCTGCTCTAGGGCCTCATCTGTCCTAGCCATGGGGTAAGCATCTGACTCTGTGTGACTATTTAATTTCCTGTAGTCCACATAGACCCTGGTGCTGCCATCCTCCTTTGGCATCAGCTCCACTGGGGAGGCCCAGTGACTTTTAGACTCTTGAATTACCCCTAATTCCAACATTTCCTGTATCTCTTCCCTCAGAGTCTGTTTGACTCTCTCAGGGACACTATAAAGGGCCTGCCTAATAGAACTTTGGGGTCCTGTATCCACCTGGTGCTGCACCAGGTGGGTGCATCCTGGTTTCCCAGTGAACATATCCCCAAACTCCTGTAGTACTCCTCGGATTTCTCGAACCTGGGCATGAGATAGTTGCTGGGACATTACTACCCCTTCCACTGAGGTGTCAGTCCGAGCCTCACTGAGGATATCAGTCACCAGATCTCCCTCAGACTCCTCCCGCAATTAATACTCAGCACAACGACCTCCCTATCATGGTATGGTTTTATCATGTTAACATGGTACAATTTGTGCTCCTGCCTAGCAGTTCCACTATGTAGTTAACATCACTTAACTTTCTTACCACCTTGTAGGGTCCCTCCAAAGCTGCTTGCAGTTTGTTGTGTCTGACAGGAATGAGAACCATTACCTGCTACCCTATAGCATACTCTCTAGCTTGAGCATTCCTGTCATACCAGATGTTTTTCTGTTGTTGGGCTTCTGCCAGGTTCTCCTGGGCCAAGCCCATGAGTTCCCTAAGCCTTGTCCTGAGGTTTAGGACATATGCTACAACAGACTCCTTGTGAGATTCACACTCAACTTCCCACTCATCACGAATTAACTCTAGAGGCCCCCTCACCCTATGCCCATACAACAACTCAAAGGATGGACTTTCTAGGAACCTCTCTGTAAGAAAACAACAGATGGGGCAAATATTTGTCCCAGTCCCTCTTAAACTGATCTGCAAATGCCTGTAGCATGGACTTGATTGTAAAGTTTAACCTCTCAACAAGACCATTAGTCTGGGGATGGTAGGGGGTGGTCTTCAGGTGCTTCACCCCACAGTACTTCCACAGACAACCCAGCAGGTCTGACATGAAACTGGCACCTCTGTCAGTATTTCTTTTGGGAAACGTACCCTACTGAAAATCTCTAGCAAAGCATTTGCCACCGTTTCCGTTTCAATGGAGGACAAAGCCACTGCCTCAGGGTATCTTGTAGCATAATCTACTACCACTAGGATATACTTTTTCCCTGTGGAACTTGGGGTACTCAGAGGCCCCGCAATATCCATAGCTACCCTCTTAAATGGCTCCTCAATCACAGGCAAAGTCATCAAAGGAGCTCTCACCTTGTCTCCTGCCTTGCCTACCTTTTGGCACTGCTCACACGTCCTGCAGTACCCTGTTACATCTCTGGAAATTCCAGGCCAATAGAAGTTCTGCATAATATGTCCCTTTGTATGTTTTATGCCCATAATACCTGCAAATCGAATATCATGGGCTATGGCTAGAAGCACCAGATGGCAGGCTCTAGACACTACCAACTGCTGTATTCTCTCACCTTCTAGTCCTCCCTCAGAGGTCCATTCTCTATACAGTAACCCTTTGTCACAGTATACAGATTCCCCCTTCTCTTGAGAATCAGGTGCCTCATTGGCTACCTGCCTAAGGCCTTGCAATGTAGGGTCTGAGAACTGAGCCTGCCTCAACTCTCTCTTTGTAATCCTTCCCAGCTCCCCTTCCACAGGAAGTCTGATATCCTCTGACAGCGGTGCCTCACTGTCAGCCTGGGTACTACTACTCACCTCTACCCTTGCAGTCACTCTGTTCAAGGAACTATCAGTACCCACAAGCAGCTGTGGCTCACCTTCAGTCTCACTGCTACAGAGTAGCTTCCTCCCTGAAGTAACCACTTGGCCAGTCCTGGCTGCAAGTATGTGGTCTGATTGGGTCTCCCCCAGGCTACCTGACCCACATGCTTGTCTCCTAGCCTGACTGTATGTAACTGCAATAACACATGGTACTGCCTCATCAAAATCCTTCCCTATCAGGACATCTGCAGGATGGAAGTTTAGTACCCCTGTTGTCGCAAGATGACCTACTATTGGCATTTTGTCTTTTTTACTTACTGGCTCCCTCACCTTTTATTCCCCACCTTGCCTCCGTGGACATCTATATGCCACATGGCCTCACTGGTTGCATTCAAAACATTTAACCCTAGGTCCTGGACATGTACCTGGACTAGTGGCTTCCTCTGCCACTGGTAGATTCTGTTGGGGCAGTCTGGGCTGGCCACCATGGGTTCCCTTAGACCCATGGGCAGCACTGGGTGTCACTTTCCTGTGCAGGGATGCCCTGCTTGCTAGGTAGAGGTCTCCCTTCTTTCCCAACTCATCTGAAGTAGCAGATTGTCTATGAGCTAACCAGATCCTGATGTCCTCAGGCAAAGTGCTACAGGCTTGTTCCCTCAACAAAAGATCTGCCAGCCCTTCAAAAGTGGTGACCTGACATCCACACACCCACCTATGAAAATAAGTGCTCAGTTCAGCAACATATTCACACACACTTTCATCTGCCTCTCGTCTATGCTAAGGAAACGTTTTCCTATAAGGTTTAGGTGTTAGCTTAAAAAATTCGAACAAACAATTCTTTACAGCATTATAGTTAAAACAGTCAATGTCAGATAATTTGGAAAGCACATTTACAGCTTTACCATGGAGTAAGGTGGTCAGGAACCATACCCAAAGCCTTTGGTCAACATCATACTGTTTAGATACCCTCTCAAACATATAAATTAAACTATCAAAATTATCCATCTCTGTAAACTGCGGAAGAAAGTTACTGACCTTTTGTTCTTCTGGGGTCCAGTTACTCCCTTCCCCATTACCTCCATGACTCTGGTGAAGAGTCAGCATCTCCTTTTCATGCTGCCTCTGCCTCTCCTTCTCCACAGCTTCCATTTCCAAATGCCTGGCCTCCAACTCAAGTCTCTTTAGCTCCAGATGGCTTTTTAAGTCCTCTGTAGAAAAGATGAGCTGTCCATTCTCTGAGTGTTGTACATCTCCACTGCCAGTCTGATCATCCTCCTGATTGCCGTTTTCGGATGCAGCTGTGATCAAAGCTGAAATCATGTCTGCCTTAGTCAGGTTTCCATGCACCAGTCCTTTAGCCTGGCACATCTCAGCCAACTGGCTCGTTGTCAGCTTGCCATACTTCTCTGCTGACATGCTTGCCTGCTCTCCCTGACTAACTATGCTAACAAATGAAAATAAACAATTGTGATCTGAACTCTCAATATTCACTGTGTGGCTGATTTACAGTACAAAAACATCTTTTTGTCAGTTTTTCACAATGACGAAGGAATTAATGACAGTATAGCTTATTTCAACTCTCTATCCATTTGATTTGTAGCCATGTCTTTTTGTTGTTTCAGTTCCAATATTATTTCTATATGGAAACTTTTAGTGTAATGTAAATGTAGTACTGATTTTCAGTATAGTAATTTAATCAATCCGTGTGGCATATTACTGCAAAAAAATACAAGATTGCAAATTTGATCCAGCCATATGGCCTTCACACATTGGGTTATGAGAACTGTAACAGTGGCATACTTATGTTAACCACATGAGCAGTAATTATGGCATATAACAGCAAAAAATGGCCGCATAGTGACTAATATACACATCAGCATTTCCGTTTTCATAACATACACAATCTGTAGAGACCATTACGACTGCAGTAAATTGTACAGATATTTGCAGTATTGCTCACACCTAAAGGGAAGAATACAAAAAAGACACATCACAGCTACTTTTAACTACATTAACCATAGACCAATAAAGCAGAGCATCTCAGATACACATCACAATAAAAAAATCAGTCAACAACTAACATTCAGCTCTGAAACAGCTTCAGAAGACAGACACATTAACACCTCTGGGCCATGGAATGTCATAGTTCTAGCAGTCTACATGCATTCTCATATTCCAGAGAAATCAAGTTAAAAAGATTAAGCCAAATAAATGTAATTGATTGCCTTATGAAAAATAAATGCTTTTAAAATTATACAAGCAAGACTGTTTGCAATAAAAAAAGTATTCCATGAGATGATAATTGTCATTCTTTACATTAATACTAGTATAATGCACACAAATACAGGTCTATTTTCTCAAAATGTTCTTAAGATTTCATGTCTTGGAAACTGTGCAACCTAAATGTATAGTGTCAGAACCCTTTTGTTAGTGAGACACAAGCCTTCTCGTGGCAGCAAGAACTTCCTTTCTGGGTGCTTGTTTATTGATGTAGTTATAGAAATGCATTATGCTTGGTTATACTACCCCACTAGTGATTTTTCTTTCCCTTTATTAATTCTTTCAACGTAACACTACCCCCCAGTGATCTTTTCCTTTCTTAACTTTCAAGCTATTTCAATATTTACAAAAGAAAAAAGTGTGTGTGTGTGTGTGTGTGTGTGTGTGTGTGTGTGTGTGTGTGTGTGTGTGTGTGTGTGTATATATATATATATATATATATTTATGTATGCATGTGTATATATGTGTGTGTGTGTGTATATATATATATATATATATATATATATATATATATATATATATATATATACATATATATATATATACACACGTGTATATGTGTGTGTGTGTGTGTGTGTGTGTGTGTGTGTGTGTGTGTGTCTGTGTGTGTATATACATATATATATATATGTGTGTGTATGTCTATATATGTGTGTGTGTATATATATATGTATGTGTATATATATATATATATATATATATATATATATATATATATATATATATATATATGTCTTCTTCTTCTTTTGGCTGCTCCTGTTAAGGGTCGCCATAGCAGATCAACTGTTTCCATTTCTTCCTGTCCTCTGTATCTTGCTCTGTCACACCAACCACCTGCATGTCCTCTCTCACCACATCCATAAACCGTATCTTAGGCCACCCTCTTTTCCTGTTACCTGGCAGCTTCATCCTTAGCATCTTTTTCCCAATATGCTCTGCATCCCTCCTCAGCACATGTCCAAACCAACGTAATCTTGCCTCTCTGGCTTTGTCTCCAAATCTTCCAACCTGGGCTGACCCTCTAATATACTTATTCCTAATCCTGTCCATCCTTGTCACACCCAGTGCAAATCTTAACATCTTCAACTCTGCCACATCAAGCTCTGACTCCTGCCTTTTTGTCAATGGCACTGTCTCCAACCCATATAACATAGCTGGTCTCACTACCCTCTTGTAGACCTTCCCTTTCACTTTTACTGGTACTCGTCTGTCACAAATCACTCATGACACTCTTCTCCACCCACTCCATCCTGCCTGTACTCTCTTCTTCACCTCTCTTCCACACTCTCCATTACTCTGAACTGTTGATCCCAAGTACTTAAACTCATCCACCTTCCCCACCTTTACTCCCTGCATCCTCACCATTCCTCTATCCTCCCTCTCATTCACACACATATATTCTGTCCTGGCCCTGCTAACCTTCATTCCTCTTCTCTCTAGAGCATATCTCCACCTCTCCAGGGTCTCCTCCACCTGTTCCCAACTCTCATTACAGATCACAATGTCATCTGCAAACATCATAGTCCACGGGGACTCATGTCTGATCTCGTCTGTCAACCTGTCCATCACCATTGCAAATAAGAAAGAGTTCAGAGCTGATCCTTGATGTAATCCCACCTCCACCTTAAATGCATCCTTCACTCCCACCGCAGAACTCACCGCTGTCACACTACCCTCGTACATATCCTGTACCACTCTTACATACTTCTCTGACACTCCCGACTTCCTCATACAATACCACAACTCCTCTCTAGGCACCCTGTCATATGCTTTCTCTATATCCACAAAGACACAACGCAACTCCTTCTGACCTTCTCTGTACTTCTCCATCAACACTCTCAGAGCAAACATCGCATATGTAGTGCTCTTTCCTAGCATGAAACCATACTGCTGATCACTAATCATCACCTCCCTTCTTAACCTAGCTTCCACTACTCTTTCCCATAACTTCATGCTGTGACTGATCAGTTTAATCCCTCTGTAGTTACTACAGCTCTGCACATCACCCTTATTCTTAAAAATCGGTACCAAAACAATTTTTCTCCATTCCTCAGGCATCCTCTTACTTTCCAAGATTTCATTAAACAATCTAGTTAAAAACTCCACTGCCATTTCACCTAAACACCTTCATGCTTCCACAGGTATGTTATCTGGACCAACAGCCTTTCTGTTCTTCATCCTCTTCATAGCTATTCTTACTTCCTCCTTGCTAATCCACTGCACATCATGATTCACTATCCGCACATCATCCAACCTTCTCTCCCTCTCAGTCTCTTCATTCATCAACCCCTCAAAGTACTCTTTCCATCTGCTCAACACACTCTCTTCGCTTGTGAGTATGTTTCCCTCATTATCCTTTATCACCCTTAACTGCTGCACATCTTTACTAGCTCGGTCCCACTGTCTAGCCAATCAGTACAGATCCTTTTCTCCCTCCTTAGTATCCAACCTTTTATACAACTCTTCATATGCCTTATTCGTAGCCTTCGCCACCTCTCTCTTTGCCATGCACCTCATCTCCTTATACTCTTGTCTACTTTCTTCATCTCTTTGACAATCCCACTTCTTCTTCACCAACCTCTTTCGGTGTATACTCTCCTGTACTTCTTCATTCCACCACCAGGTCTCCTTGTCCTCCTTCCTCTTTCCAAATGTCACACCAAGCACCTTTCTAGCCATCTCTCTTACTAGAGCTGCTGTAGTTACCCAGCTGTTCGGTAATTCTTCACTGCCACCCAGTGCCTGTCTTAACTCTTCCCTGAACATCACCTCACAATTACCCTTTTTCAATTTCCACCATTTGATCCTTTATATATATATATATATATATATATATATATATATATATATATACACATATATATATATATATATATATATATATATATATATATATATATATATGTATGTATGTATTTCTTGTAAATTACTCTTTCTCTCTGATATTCTAACTTCCCACAATTTAGTAGTCTGTTTTTCATTTTGTTATATTGTACTGTTTTGTACTGTTGTTGTTTGTCTTTCGGCTTTGCCCAGTTAGGGGTCGCCACAGCGGAACTCCGGTCCGCTAATTGGCAGTAGATTTTCACGAATGCCGAGGTGTCAGCTCGACGTCTAACCAAGGCACGCCCATTTACGCATGTCTTTCGAATGCCACCAAACCACTGTAAATTCTTGTAAAATACTGTGTAGTAATAATGTGTTTGTGGAGCTTTGCTCTCCAGGCCTCTGCTAAAAATGGGCTTCTGTCCCAGTCAGACTTTCTCGGCCAACAAATGTCAATAAATAAATAAATAATAAATAATAACATAAACAATGCTAAATATTCATCATGATATACAAATTAGAGTATGAATATCAGTGATAATTTTCTTCAACATAATCTAAAGTTTCATCTGATATAATGCCATAATTGTTAAGTCATTTGATATTTTTGGAATTGTTAATGGACATGTGCAAATATTACATATCTCCTTAGTTATCAGCATATGACTGGCAACACCTTCAGTATAGCGTCATGTAAGGATAGCAACAATGTATTTTTCTATCTCCCACCATGACATTTTACATCATATCCCCCAATAACATGTAGTTCTCATAGTTATAAAAATATGAATGTAAATATGAACTTTGAATAACTAATGACAAACAGGGATTAATATTTCTAAAGCAGGACATCCTACATAACAGTCTTGTGCAGTTTTGTTATTTATACCTTATCCTTTGTAATGGAACCTATTGCTATTTAGTAAGTCACTTAGTTAAGGAAGAGAGCCCCAAAAAAATGTGATGATACCATAAAAAGCTATCTTTTATTTAACATTTGTTAACCAGGAAAGTCCGACTTGGAACAAAGCCAATTTTCAACGGAGGCCCGGGGAGAAATGCTCCAGATGCATGTCTTTGTAATGTGGAAGGAAACTGTAGCACCCGGAGGAAACCCACACGAACACAGGGAGGACATACAGACTCCACACAGAAGGCACCCCAGCTGAGAATTAAACCAGAGAAGCTCTTGCTGTGAGGTGACAACACTACCACTGCACCAGTGCACCATCCGATCTTCTTAATAAGAGTTCTGAAAAATGAATCATAAAATGGGGTAACAAAAAAAAAAGACAAAATTGGAAACAGGCTGTAGTTGTATGTCTTAGTATAAAGATACGCAGTTCACAGCATTAACTTTTTACTAAGACGTAAAAAATCTTTTAAGTTTCTATGATATCAGATAGAGTTTTAATTTGCTCATTTTTTGGAACTATGTCAAACTTCCAATGGAATAAAAAAACATTTTACTTACCTGATTGCTGCTTTCTGTCTGATATCTTCAGACATACAGTGTGTAGCATCCACTACTTTACTGCAGATGGCTAGGGAAGGAAGGGGTTATTGTCCTGGCTAAAAAAGTTCTGATTTGGTGTGCTGATCTTCTGAAAAGTTAGAAACAATGCCTCCGATGTTCTGTGAGCTGATCAGATAGGCAATAGTTGCAGTGACAAAAAGACTGTACGAACTCTGTGATATTCTCTGCCTAGGACTATCACTCCACACTCCAATGATCCAATAATCTCTCCAGTTCCAATAGCATACCATAATTGATAACTTCCTGATTCTGATGTTGTGCTTAAATATATGGATCTGGTAGACCTAATAAAACACAGCAGCACATCTTAGGTTTACATGTTAAGCAAGCAGGAACAGAAAGTACAGTTGCACAAGTCCTACTTATCTGTAGCAATAGATGTTTGAATTTTACACTGCCTCAGTGGCATATGGGTTCTGTGCCTGCACAAACCTAGACTGATTTCTGCTTTCCAGAGCCCAGAATTTCCACCTCTGACTCCCTGAGCTAGGGGATCGGTTAAGCCCCTCTTATCAGGGGAAGTCTAATCTCTATCACTGGAAGTCAGTTGTTCAGAGTTTTACTACTAAGTAGGAAGAATCAAGAAGGACCAGAAGCAAGAATTGCCTGAAGCCAACCAATTCACAGTCAACAGAAAAAAATAGCAACACAAATAGCCAAAACAAAATAACAGCACAACAAGGTTGGATACAATTGAATTATATAAACAATATAAGGGGTGTGGGGGGGGGGGGTGCTGCCAAAGAGGCAGTGTGAAATTCAAACATCTACTGTTACGGGTAAGTAGGACTTATGCAACTGTACTATCTTGTTTATTCATATTGCCTCAGTGGCATATGGGTAGATTCCCACAGCTTACCCTAGCTGGGAGGAGGATAAAGGTGCAGGAGCCCCTGAGATGGTCCTTTCAAAGCCTGCTCTGGAACTTGAGAAAGACTCCTGTTTCTAAATGCCTTGTAAAGGTATGAACACAGGACCATGTTGCTTCCACTAGAGTACTTCTAGAGTCAACTCCTTTCCAAAATGCCACCAAAGAGGATAAGCCTCTGATGGAATGTGCCTTCACCTTACCTGGAATAGATTTACCACAGTGGGAGTAACAAAAAAAAACAATGGCAGAGTATAACCAATGAGTAATCATTTGCTTAGAGACAGGGTGACCATTCTAAGTCTCAGAATAGAAATAAGCAGCTATTCAGCCTTCCTGACGGCTTAGTTCAGTCAAAGTAGTATCTGAGCTACTTGTGCATAATCAAGGAATGCAGAATCTTCTCTCCTTTGTTTATGGGCTTCAGAGGGAAAACTGGGAGAATCATGGCTTGATTCAGGGTAAATGCAGAACAACGTTTGGCATGAAAGATGAATTAGTATGTAAAACAACCCTGTCTTTGTGGAAAATCAGATAAGATAGGCCCACCATGACAGCTTGCAGCTCACAGATTCACCTTACAGATGTCAGAGCAATAAGCAAAATAGTTTTCCAAGTGATAAACTTTAAATCAGCCTGAAAGGGAGTTTCAAAAAGCAATAAGATCTATTTTTCAAAACAAAGTTGAGATCCCAAGGAAGAGGAATTTTCTTTCAAGGGGGTCTAAAGTGCAACAGTCCTTTAATAAACTGTTTGACAACAAAAAGAGATGAGAGAGATGGATTCATGGGCAGGCAAGCTGATAAGGCTGCAACTGCAGGATGCACCTTGCTAGATGCATAAGGTAAGCTGTCATTGAGGAACTCACACAGATATTTTAAAATCAGAGGGGTAGATAGCATACCAGGCCCTCTGTTATCAGTTAGGCACCACCTAGAAAACCTCTTCTACTTATAAACATAAGATTTTCTTGTTGCGGGTTTTCTTGTCTCCTTCAATACCCCCTGCACATCCTCATGGAACAATTCCTAAAAGGCATCAAGAAGAATCATTCAGGATGCCAGTTGCTGTTGCTTTAATTTGGGGTGCACCAGTTACCCCTGACACTGAGTGAGCAGATCCAGAGTGTGAGGAAGCTTGTGGTAATTGCCCTTAGCTAATGGCAGCTTTGCCTGGGCCAAAAGGTGGTCACCACAATATTCTTTGGTAATTTTATCTGAATCTTTAGACGTACATTAGGTATGAGTAGAAAGGGTGGAAATGCATAAAGAAACATTCCGTCCAACGGAAAAATAATGCATCTGTCCTCAAGCATGGCTGCATGGATGCCTCAAACAATATTTTTTCCAACTATTTGTTTTGAAAGGAGGTGAACAGATCTATTTGAGGTGTTCCCCACATCTGGACCAAATCCTGAAAGACCTCTCCCATGAGTTTTCATTTATGAAGGTTCATTTTGGGATCTCTTAGTATGAATGCCACTATATTTTGTTCTGACAGGACATATGAGGTCTGAAGCATCAGAGAATGCTGTAAGGCCAGCTCCTAGGTCATTGCTGCCGGCTGACAAAGAGGGTATGACTTTGTACCTCCTTGTTTGTTCAAGTACCACATGTCTGTAGTGTTGTCTGTGACCACTACAAGGGAACCCAGAGACCATAAGTGGTGAAGAACCTTTAGGGTCTGAATCACTGGTAACATTTATTTGATGCTTTTTTGCTCTGTAGCATCCAAAGAATCCTATTTGCCTTGCACTTGAACTCCCCTGGATACTGCTTCCCATACAAAAACTGATGAGTCCATGATCCCTCCACCACTATTATTCTTGTTTCACAAATTCCAACACTGGTACCTGAAAATCTAAGTGCTTGGATCAACATTTTTTTTTAAATATCACAGAATCTTTCTCATGTGGAGTATGTCTAGTGATATCATGTGGATCACTGATGTCATGAGGCCTAGAATTTTGGGAAATTCTCTTGAGAGACAGCTTCTTCAAAACATAAATCTTTGACAATGTTCTGATAAGTCAAGACTTTGTCTTTTGGTAAAAAGTCCATTCTTTTTTCTGTGTCTATCATACACCCCAAGTGGCAGTACATTTGTAGATTCAACTTGAAGCCAAAGTGAGCGAACTGGCCAAGACCTTGTCTGATGATTCTAAGCACCTGGAAGTAGAGTCTGCACAAATCAGCAATTGTCTAAATAAGAAAAAAGTGGATCCCCTGGGTCCTTCAGTAAGCAAGCACTGGATACAGGGACTTTGTGAATTCTCAAGGTGCAGATACCCCAAAGGGTAATGAAGAAAACTGATAATGTGGGCCTGATGCAGCAAATCTCAGATATTTTCTGAAGTTGGAAGCAAACAGAATGTGATAAAAGTCTTTCAGATCTACAGACATCATGAAACTGTTCTGGAAGAAGAAGGTAGGACTGTCTGCATGATGAACTTTCAGAAAGATATTTAGGTATGACAAATTTAACACTGGTCTCTACAACAGCTCCTGTTTTGGTAACAAAAATCTTAGGAAGCAAAATATTTTTCCGTTTTTGGTGTAGAAAATGGTTCTATAACCTTTTCTTGTGACATGTAAAGGAGTACCAGAGAGACGGGATGTGTCTGGGCTGGTGGGTGCAGGGGGATTCCCCTGAAGGGAGTAAAGTTTTTTGTCCACTGCCAAGAGTATCTTCTCTGAATTATCCTCAGCATCCATTTGTCTGAGATTATCTGTGGCCAGGCTGCTGGGTTAAGCAAAAGCCTGGGGGAAGGGGAAGGCAGAAGAGACAGGAGGAAGGGATGCCCCGACTCTTGTTAGGCTGGGAACTTTTGTTTGTTCTGCCCTTTGAAGTCAGAAGCCTTGTTATGGGAGGACCATGGAAAATGAAACATTGTAGACACCCAATGCATCAATTTACCTCTATCATCCCACTGTTTGAGAATCTGGATTGCAGCAGAACCAAACACCAGTTGAGAACTTAATCAAAATCTCATTTTTTATACTGTCAGAAAAATTCTGGTTGTGTAACAGAACATACATTTTCAAGACAACAGAAGTAGCTGCATTTCAAGAAATTGTGTAGGCACCTTCCAGGACACTTCTCAAAGCATGTTTCAAAACCTGAGTAACACTAGAAACAATCTTAATCATATAACATTTCTGTTCAGCAGGAAAAGATGCAGCAAAGTCATCTAAAGTATAAGTACATTGAAAAACAGACCTCCACATAAAACCTAGATAATTTAGAATTCTAAGGACTAAATTACTAGATTGGGGAAACTTTATTCCCTGAGATTGTAACCCCTTGCCAAGTTTATCCTGGGATGTAGGTTTAGAAGAAGCCAAAGGCCACTTGTTAGAGTTGGGAGCTGGAGAAACCACGGCTGGGTTCAGCTGACAAAGGAGCAAAGAGAGCTGCAAGATCAGAGTCCATCTTTTTTAGGAGCTATTTCACTAGCAAAAGGGATTTTAAATGTAGTTTTCTGGACATGTTCCACGGCCGGTAACAGAGGAGGAACAGCCAAAACATTTGTAATCTCATCCTCAACAAGATCATAAACTCTGGCAGTTTCTGGCACTGTTGCAGATTACTTCCAGTCAAATACATCTCTAAACCTAGCTAGTAGCTGTGGAAAGGTGAACAACTGTTTGAGTTTTTGAACCTGTTCACCTACTGAAGAATCAGATTGGATGGACTTAAAGTGTTTACTATAGTCTGTATCTGAGTCCCCATCAAATCTGCAGTCATTGACTGATCTCTAGAGAAGGTAGCCCCACAGTCATTCTGATTAGGAGCATAGTCTCCGAGATTACTTGACTGTAAAGCACTAAATACCCAAGAAGACTGAATGATGTAATTAAATCAAAAGGTGCTTCAACAAAGTATTAGTTTAAGGGTGTGCACACCTAAGAAACCGGCTTATTGTATGTTTTTTATTTTTTCCCTTAACATATTTGTTTGTTTTTCAATTGAATTAT
Source organism: Protopterus annectens (assembly GCF_019279795.1). Taxonomy (NCBI): domain Eukaryota; kingdom Metazoa; phylum Chordata; order Ceratodontiformes; family Protopteridae; genus Protopterus; species Protopterus annectens. The sequence goes on from NC_056730.1 coordinate 450,863,471, forward strand.
ACAGGTTATAGGTCACATTAAAGGTGGGAAAAGTTTTGAAATGCTTTATTGTGGTCTCATTTTTTATATCACAAAAACCTGGCATTTTAACAGGGGTGTGTACATTTTTTATATCCACTGTATATATATATATATATATATATACATAATACATATAACACACACATATGCACACACATACTCTCTCTCTCTCTCTATATATATATATATGTATATATATATATATATATATATATATATAGTATGCGTATATATATATATATATATATATATATATATATATATATATATATATATATACATATATATATATATATATATATACACACACACACACACACACACACACATATATATATATATATATATATATATATATATATACATATATATATATATATATATATATATATATAGAGAGAGAGAGACAGATGGATATAGATATTTACAGTATACGTGTGCATGCACACACACAAAGACATACACAGTCAGAACACGCATTTAGTTAAATTCTGATTTCCTTTTCTTAATAATGCAAGGGCACTTAACAAACATATGTTGAAGTAAATTCAGCTGTGTTATGGTTGGCATTAATGGCCATATTTCCTTTGTGGACTAGAAAATGCTCATAAACTCTACCACTGTAAGGACTGACTCAACGGCAGTGGGAGTCTCTTACCATGTATCTGCATACCAGATATGTACCCCACATTGGAAGGATATTAGAAAAAGACATAAAAGATGTTTTTATACACAGTATCACTGGACCTAGTTGATAGGGTTGCCACCTGTCTTTGCTGTGTTTTGTTACCTACGATTATTGTGGTGCATTTGTTTATACTAAAACTAAGTTGCTGCACATCTGATCATTCTTCTAACCATGCAAAATCTTTTTTCATATTCCTTACCCTACTATCTGTACTGATCTTGCAATAGATGTATGTGTTATCTGCAAAGAGATATATTTTCTCCTCACAATCCCTTTGCAATGCCATATATGTAGATGCAGAACAGGATGTATCCAGGTAACACACCCTACTGTACACAATGTGCAATTCCTCTTTCTTCACTTTTGATTCCACTTATTAATACTCCTTGTGCCTTGCTGTCGATGCAGTTTTTAACCCCAAAAATCACATGGCTCCTTGGCAAGCCTGGCTAGCTTGCATGTTAAACTTTTGTTTTGAACTGGCACAGTGGCACAAGAGATAGTGTGGTCACTTCACAGCAAGAGATTCTCTGGTTTGATTTTTAAATGGGGTGCCTTCTGTGCAGAGTTTGCATGTTCTCCCTGTGTCTGCATAGGCTTCTTCTGGGTGCTCTGGCTTCCTCCCACATTCCAAAGACATGCAGTAGGTAAATTGTACACTCTGAATTGGTCACAGATGTGAGTGTGTGGTATGGAAGAACAACCACAGCAGGGCTAACCACCAGGAGGTGTTAACCATGGCTTTAGATGATTGTCACTGTTGAAGTGACACCTTGAGCCCATGTGCAAAAATGGGAAAAAATGTTCTGGATGAATGGAAATGCCTTTATAAAAATCAACATGTTACTTCCACAGCCATAACTCTTCTATTATTTATTGCTTTAGTGACCCACTCAGGAAAAAAATAACTAGCAGACAAGTATTAATTTGTATAAATCCACCAAAGAGAAATATTCAAATGTACAAAATGTAATCTAATTAAGTTTCAGATAAATGTTTCATTTCAACTTTTCACACAATGACTTTTCTTCTGCCCAGTACTCTGGCTGTAGCTGTTTTAAGAATTTAGAAAAAGCCAAAAACTTGCAAATTTAAGGTCTATTATTTGATTTAACAAGCTACTAAAAATAAATAACAAACAAACAAATAAATAAAAAATAATATGCAAACTGACTTCACAAACACACACACGTGCACACACATACATACATACATACACACACACACACGCACACACGCACACAGACACACACACACACACACACACACACAGACACACACACACACACACACACACACACACACACACAGACACACACACACACACACACACACACACACACACACACACACACAGACACACACACAGACACACACACACGCACACACACACACACACACACAAGCTCGGCACACGCACACACACACACACACACACACACACACACACACACACACACACACACACACACTGAAGCTGTAGACCCAAAACAAAGCAAAATAAGAAAGTACGGAAATAAAATATATCGATGAAAAGCATAATTAACTACAGATGAAAATCAGAACCAGATACATATTAAAATGCATCAACAATTTACTTCAAAAAGGTTTAATTTACCATAAGTCATTTATATTAGTTTGATGCTTCTTAAATGCAAAATCAATTCCTGCTTCATTATCTCCAAAACATGTTGCTGGCCTACTTTCCTATGTCCCATTATAGTTGGATCAATAGTCATAAACTTAAAAAGTTTTTGCTGACCTCCAGAGTCAGTATCAGAATGCTCAGACAGCGTTATTCATTTTGTCCAATTAATATCGATAGGATTCTCCCTGACTTCTTGCCCTCTCTACATAAACCTCATTCTATGGGTATTTTTAAACAGTGAATACACTTACAGCAAGATGCATACAATGTGTCAGTATCTTAATGTGCTAATATACACAATGCATTTTGGGGGAAAAAGCAAAATAAGTAATAAGCCGATTCTTTCTGAATGACAATGATACCATATACTTCACCTTTAAGAATCTCAGCCATGCTTTCATTCTCCACAGAACTAGACAAAAACGAGAATGACAACAAAACAAGTCATTTAGAAATTTACTGAAAAAGGGAAATTCACCTTCCAATTCATCCTCCTTTGTTTTTACTGTTTTTGTGTAACGGGGGTTGCTATAATGGTTAAGGAACTTACCTTATAGACAGAACATACAGGGTTTGATTCTCACCTTTGAGGGGAACTGGCTAGGCTCAAAAACCCCCACCAGGGCAGGTAGCCTAGCACTTACCCGTGAATCCATGACCATCCAACCCCCATCTGCTAATAGTCCATTTGTTTCCCCCTCACTTAAGTCAGGTACTTTTTTTATGTTCCTAACTCCTTCTACCCCCACATGGTACTTGACAAGTGCAAGACCAGTGTGTGGCCTGCAGTACTGACCACTGGTGGGAGCATGTTTTCACAACATGTGCAGTGTGCACTAAAACATTCACACATATGTACACACACACATGCACTAACACATGTGCGCATGCATACACCAGTTCCATCTGCTTTGCTGCTGCCTTCGCCCTCCCCACACCCTGTTGGCTGGCTGTTCTACTGCCATGCTCACTAGTGAGGTTTAACTGGAGAGAAAAATAAAGAATCTGTGAGAATCCTATCAATATCAATAAGTGAAAATTTACATTGCGCATGCTCACATTTGTTGTGTAAGCTTGTACCCACCAATGTTGAAGTCATCAGGGCTGCATTTAGGGATCCATCCCTCTGTGCCATGGAACTGTCTTTGTTGTTGTTATTTAACTGCCCTTAATATTTATCCAAATTGTTGTTATGACCCCTTGCTTGAAACACTATGCTTCTGAATGTCAGTATCTAAACTACAATTAGGGCATGTGCCAGTCTGATAATGAGACATATGATGTATCACATGACTTGGGTAGCTCCTGTTTATATGCAAAAGTCTATAATTCAAGTTAGATATAATGGAAGTACCCATAACTGCCTATTTCAAAAACATCTCTTGGCCAGGAAAAAAAGCATATCATAATGGCTACCCCACTATGCATTTTGAGGTAGAACAAATTATAAAATAATTCTAAGCAATTCAGTTAGTAGAAAGGCATTACAGCTGATTGTCTTCATTTGCCTTAGAAGCTGCTTTCAAAGGCTGGACTAGAATAATAAGTATAAGGAAACATTTTCAAAACTACAAAGAAAACTCAAACAAATCACCACACTCATCACCTAACATGAAAAGCAACTGCAAACATGGTGATCCAAATTAAAGACTGTCAAACAATAAAAATGGGCAACAATACCTATCTTTAAAGATAACATTATTTACATATTTGTTAATGGAGTAGTACATGGACTAGCCCATGAGCCTTTTTAACTGTAACTCTGGAGACAAAAAGATAATAAAATAAATGCAACATAAGTAACTGTTTAATAAATTATTATAATGCAAAGATAGTATATACAGAATAATTCACCAGATTTTTTACATCAGATGAACTATAGTGAAACGTACCAGTCCTAGACTGGATGGTGTTCCATCCCAAAATGCACACATATCTATAAGCAGTTGTATGGATCTCCAACTTAACTTATCTGTATACTGTTCAGTTGTGGAAGGAAACCAAAGCATCCACCACACACACACAATACAAGGATGACACACAGATGCCACACAGAAGGCAGCCCAGCTGGGGACAAACCAGACGACTAAGTGTTGAGAATCGCCAGTACTAATCATTGCACTTATATGCCACCACAGTGTTGTACATGACAGATAGCAGATCCATCATAGTAGAGGACCATGAAGTAACAAACTGACAAACTGTAAAATTAACAACGAAGGACTAAAAAAAAACAATACATATACATAATGTTTAGGCCACTTTATTTTTTTTCTCTGGGAGGTGATGAACACAGCTTCCAGAAGATTACATCTGTTTAAACAAAAAAGTGCTAAATGGGCAACTATCTACATTTGTTTTTGGAATTCTTGGGATGTATTTAGACCTAGTAAATGTATGAAAATATTACTGATTCTGAATTAATTTACTACCAGTTTAGCTTGTGATGCTGATGTCAGTGTAATTTCAAAGTGAGAATAATAAAGTTAGGTGTATCGAAAAAGTGCAGTTCCCTTAGTGAGAAAGTATGAAGGAAGAGGGTTTGGCCCCCATTGATGGGATACACTTTGACTGTTTTCCACTGTCAATGCTGTACTTTGTGGAGACCATTTTCTGTGTTCTAGCCATTATTTTATGAATGTTAGTATCACTGTTCTGAAGTTCAGTCAAGAAGTCCAGTGTTCAAAGGCCAGCTCTTAAAAATAGATAGTTGTGCCGATTCGGTCATATCTGCTTAAAAAATAAGTGTACAGAGGTTACAGGAAATCTCTTTCTCTTATGAGATTATATAGGTCTGTGCCACAGAGCAAATGGTATTAAGGGAAAACAGACAGCTGCAAAGGTGTCTTCAAAGCTTATGAAGTTAATGAAATGAGTACTTGAAAAATAAAAAAAGACAGTATGTTAGCCAAAGGAGTGGGTATACAATGACTGAACAATCAGTTAAGATAAACCGAAATGGAAGTCATCATAAGCAAACTGCAGAAAGGTCTATTAAAGAATTAAAGGGCAACCACAAACTAAGAACAAGTTCTTCCCATCTCAAAGTATACTTTCCCCTCTGTATAATAACTAAAATGCTGAATTATAAAGTGTAATTTTGTGTACCGTGTCTGTTAATTAGCCTTCTCTGTGCACACCATGCTAGGTCTACATAAAATATTACATTATTTTCTTTAGGAATTTTCACAGTGGCTCATTTTTTATTACAGACTTCTTATATAAGAAAAGGCCCAACAGTAAGTCATAAACAGCTCTGCTTTCTTTCTTTCCCTCCCACTAGAACCATTAAACAAATATCTGCTTCATCAGCTCATATAAACTACTGCTGTATATATAGACATTAATTTCCCTGGTACATCAAGTAGGCAGCACTCTTGCTGTGTGGTGCCATTTGGTCATATCTGACTGAACAGCTCACACTGTGATGGTAGGAAACTTGACAATGACACCTGGCAGAAACAAGTTCTTATCTTTAATCTGATGATGAGGAAAGAAAAGATTCATTACAGTGTTTTCAGAAGATGTCAAAAAGCACAACCTAAGAAAGTCACTACAAACAGTTTACTTACACTCCTTCTCCACAAATTCTAAAAATAAGCTGTCTTTCTTTTGCATTTGATACTATTTACCATTGGGTTGTAATTGATCATTTACACACTAACTATGATTAACCTTCTCAGATGACTGTTGAGTCTTGGCTGAATGAATATTTATATACCCACTACGGTGTAACCTCCACAATTGTCCTACAATTTATCACATACAAAATGGGAGTCAAAAGTTTGAGATTTTACTGTTATGTAAAAAAAAATTTGCAGTTCATCTGCTTTACTGTATTTGTGTTTCTTCTTACTTTATTACCTTATTTTGCTTTTGCCTCTTCATAAAAGTACTCAATTGAATTTATTCTGCTGCCTTTATTACTGCTTGTTAGTAGCCTGATTAAATTGTAACTGTTATTCTAAGGCCCTTGGTTTAAGCACTTGGGCTTCAAACCAGTTGTTTTACATTAAGAAGGTTTGTGGTCTGCACTGTTGTGGGAGGAGAGGCTAGATTCTGCCCTTCTGAGCTGGGAATTTCTGGTTAAAGTCTTATTGCGCATGCTTACTTGAACTGTTTCTTTCTGAAATCGGTACGCCTTGTTCGCTGTAGCATAGACTAGATTCAAGCCAGCTGGATCTAGCTTTGTTTGTATAACTTGTGCACTGATCCAGGCCGTCTTTTTTGGAGAAGGTGTCTCTGTACCCTAGTGGCAGGACTGTGTAGTTAGAACTTGTCTGATTAAAGACTGCTGGAACAGGGCTCATTTTTGAGCTTTTAACTGGTTAATTGGGTAAAGTGTTGTTTTGATTGCATCTGCTCTATTTTCTGAAAAAAAAAAAAAAAAATATATATATATATATATATATATATATATATATATATATATATATATATATATGTATATACTTGTTTCCTGCCTTTCTGAACTAGTATAGTCCAGTTTTCAGGTTACTGCTGAATCCAGGGCTGTGTTACAAGTTTTTGTGTTGCCCATACCTTACTTGGATAGAAGGAAGTTTCTATGTTCACCTGTAAGAGAGGGGAGCTTTGAGCAGCCTATCTGTCCCTGGAGAAGTGGTTTCAGCCCAGAAGTTAGTAGTTTATTGGTCATTTTGGGCTAATTTCTACCTCTTTCACTTCCCTGCTATAAAAACCGCATTTGCGCAGTTTTTGTGCTTGTGTTCCGCTCAGCAAGTGCCTTCCAGATGTTCTGCAGAGTCTACAGCAGCAGAGAGACAAAAGAGTGACTTTGGAGTGATTAAGTATAATTTTTCTGCTTTTCTTGCTGTCTTAACTAATTCTGCCTAAAACGCCAGTTTTGTTTAGTGAATCTGTGGTTTAAAAAGTTTGTTATTGCTACATATTGTACTTATTTGCTGCCTGCACTTGAATTAAGTCATTTCTGTGTTTAAATAATCTGTTTAACTGTTGTAGGCTACACACTAAAGTGTGATAGCCTTTTCGGTGCATTTAAAGTGTTGTTTTGATTGTATCTACTCTATTTTATGAAAAAAAAAAATATATATATATATATATAAATATATATATATATATATATATTTTTTTTCACACCTTTCTGAAATAGTATAGTCCAGTTTTCAGGTTATTGCTGAATCCAGGGCTGTGTTACAAGTTTCTGTGTTGCCCATACCTTACTTGGATAGAAGGAAGTTTCTCTGTTCACCTGTGAGAGAGGGGAGCTTTGATCAGCCTATCTGTCCCTAGAGGAGTGGTTTCAGCCCAGAAGTTAGTAGTTTATCGGCCATTTTGGGCTAATTTCTACCTCTTTCACTTGCCTGCTATAAAAACCGCATTTGTGCCGTTTTGTGCACCGGGCAGCGCCGTTTAGCTAGAGTTAAACTATTCTCGGCTCCACAAAGACTACTCTTCAATTTTACCCTTGGAACTAGACAAACCTTCAACTTTAGCACTCAAACCATTCATTTCACAGTCAAGCACTTTCTTAAAACTCATAACAAGCACTAATTAACCCTAGCACTAGACCCCCCTATACTTTTCCAGAAGGACAAGGCTCTCTATTCATCCCCACCAGCCAATCAGAAAAACAGCTTACTCTACCTATTCAGGCATGTCCAAAGGGCAGTTTCTGGTGTACTCTCCAATCCAACCGGTGAATCTGGGCATTTTGAGGCAATGTTACAACTGCCTCATGTACACAGACAACCCTCTCCTCCTTCCACCAAACACTAATATATGCGAGAGATGCAATTATACAGCCAAACTGGAGGCAAAGCTCTCTCAACCCAAGACTGGAACTGACAGTCAAGAGGAGAAGGGTAATACTTGCAACAAACCACCAGTCTCACATAGACCTACTAAACCAACACCGGCAAATAACACACATGAATACATGAAAACATACTCGGAGGCTCTGAATAAAAATCTGCAAAAGCAACGGAGACCTTCAAATCAGACATCCAAGCAACCTCCACACCCCATCACCAACCATGAAACACATACTTCACATAATCAGTGTGCCATGCAATCACAGCCCTTAACGCAAAATAACATACCCAACACACTAGTAATAGGCGACTCTATAGTCAGGCACACTGATGTTCCACTAACTAGGCTGGACAAGGAGAAGGTTACAGTTAGCTGCCTGTCGGGTGTCAGGATCCGCCACATAACACAAGCACTCTGGTCACTCCAGAACAACTACAAATACAACTCTGTCATTATCCATTGTTGGTGTGAATGACCTGAGACATACCTCCCTGGACTACATGAAAAGAAACATGGAAGAGCTCTCTGATCATGTAACCCAGGCCGGTATGACACTGACCCTGAGTAGCATCCTGCCCTCACCAAGAATGATGTCACAGTATAAAGAAAAAATGATCAATTTCAACAATTGGCTAGGTTTCTGGTGTCATTCAAGGGGATCCAGTATCTGTCCGCCTGGGATGACATGCTCGACAAGCCATGTTGCTTCGCAAGAGATGGCTTGCACATGTCACCCTTAGGCTTTTGAATACTGGCCAAGGCTCTTGCCGCCCCCATAGTACCTTTTTTAGGCAAGGCTCAAAAGACAAACCCGCCACCATAAATAGCACAAGTAACCAAAAACTGAGGGTAATGCTACTCAATGCCAGAAGTCTAAACCTCAAAATGCACACACTCGAGGCACTCCTCACTATGAATATCGACATCTGTGCAGTAACAGAAACCTGGTTTAAGGCTCCTGACAGCACCTCAGCACTACTAAGCTATAACTCATACCATACCTTTCGGCCACAGCACCAGGACCAAAACACAAAAAGCGGGGGTGTATCCATATTCATCCAGGATTCCCACACCTCCAGGTTAGTGGCGCAGCACAATGCATCAGAGAACATCCATGTGCAACTAACAATGGGCAAAACTGCAATCCAAATTGTAGCTTGATACAGATCACCCACCATGGCCCAGGACCCCCATTCCGCATTTCTGGAGACACTGGGAAATATGAAGGTCCTACAAAACACCCTAATACTGGGTGATTTAAATTACCCAAACATAAACTTGGAGAACTACTCAAGTACTAACTCCCTTGCCCAACGCTTCGTAGAATTTATAAATTCGAACTCCCTGGATCAACTGGTCAACACTCCCACCAGAGGGAACAACATATTGGACCTGGTCATCACCAACATGGGCGACCAGTGTTCCACACCAGAGGTCAAACCCTCGCTGGTTAGATCAGACCATAGACTAATCACTGTGGATATCCACATTCCGCCCCCACCCCCAATCAAGGAAACCACCATGAAAAACTTTTCAAAAGCAAACTTCACGTTACTTAAGACTGAGGTGGAAAGGTTCACAGCCCCATGCTAAAGGACAATGCTGTCCAAGCTGCTGAAACCTTTACAAAGGCACTCTATGAGCATCTGCAGGAATGCATGGATCGTGCTATCACAAGTAAAACCAAGACTCACTCCTCCAAGAAAAGGAAACCATTCTGGTGGACCCCTGTCATAAACAAGCTATACAACAGGAGGAGGAAACTAGTACAGAAAAGAGTAAAATCTCAAGAAGGAAAGACATCCCTGATCAGTATCAGCAAGAAACTACGATCTCTCATTAAATCATCCAAAGCTAGTTTTGAAAGAAAAATTGCCAATAACTCCGAAGATAACCACAAAGTGTTCTTTAGGTATGTCAAGAACCTAAGTGGAAACTCTCAGATCTGCTCTGAGTTAGTGCAGAATGAAACAAAATACATTGAACCGACTGATATTGCCAACATTCTGGCAGACAGGTTTAGTGCAAACTTCACCCCCCTCTCACCCCCTAAAGGGCCCATAACCATACCAGAAGAATGTAGGGCCCCATCAATCACCAACACACAGGTTAAAACAGCCCTATCCAAAGCCAAAAACACAGCTTCAATGGGACCGGACGGTGTCCCAGGCTGTCTTACAAGAGCTCCAAAATGAAATAACCCCTCATCTAAACACACTGTTCAAACTCAGCCTCTCTACAGGCTACGTACTTCACAGAGTGTCACACAGCAACAGTTATCCCGCTCCAAAAAGGTGGAGCCACAATGGACCACGGGAACTATAAGCCTGACTAGCCTGGTCTGCAAGGCTATGGAACGTATCATCATGGAACTCATTAACAGAGACATTGGGAACCTCCAAACCTTGGACCCTACCCAGTTTGGCTTTGTTAAGGGCAGATCATGCCTCCTAAACCTGGTGGACTTCTTTGAGACGGTTACCAAGGCATTAGATGAGGGAAAGGAGATCCACACAGCCTACCTACACCTCGCAAAGGCTTTCAACACCATTCCCCATGCTAGTATTATAGACAAGCTCACCAGCTTGAACATAAACCCCTATGTCACGAGATGGGTTGCCAACTGGCTCATGGATAGAATGCACATGGTGAGAGTTGCAGGCTCTACATCCGATTTTAAACCGGTTACAAGTGGCGTCCCCCAGGGCTCAGTCCTAGGACCCCTCCTGTTCGATATATACTTCTCAAAGGTACAGGCAAGCATAGGAGGACTATGGCTGACCAAGTTCGCAGACGACTGCACACTAGGGGCCATAACTGATTCTCTGGCTAATACAGACACCCTCCAGATGGATATCACTGAGACGGATACCTGGTGTCAAAATCATGGCCTCAAACTAAATGCCAAAAAGTGCATAGTCATCCCCTTTGGAAAAAACAAAGTACCCGCGAACTATCACATAGGTGGTAGTCCCCTAAATACAGAAAATGTAATAAGGGATCTGGGGACCCAAGTAGATAGTAATCTCTCCTTTGATAATCATATTGCCAAGGTGGTTAGAAAATCCTTCTATGTGGCCCACCTAATCACAAAAGGGTTTGCATCTAGAACAAAAGAGGTTATTGTGCCTCTCTACACATCACTCATTAGAGCCATCACAGAATACAACGCCCCATTTGGGATGTACTTTACAAGACACCTGCAACAGCTGGAAAGACCACAAAAGTACCTCACCAAGAGGATTATTGACCTCAAACAGATGCCCTATGCAGCCTGACTCAAGAAACTCCAGCTGTACTCGGTTGCATACCACTTACTCAGAGGCAGAGGTGATCTCTGCCTGACATACAAGGCCATGTCCAACCCAGAATTGATGGACATGCTCCACTTAAATAAAAACAAATCCCGGAGAGCCACACGCTCTAGAGATATAAACCTCACCACAACGATAAATAGGACATGCTGGAGGGATAGATTCCTATCCCAGAGACTCCCCATGCTTTGGAACAGGATTCCAATATACATCAGGCAGAGCCCCTCACTAACACTCTTCAAGAGAAACCTTGACGGGTGGATGGGAAACAGAAAATTTACCCCGGGGATCACTGCAGTGGCTCTGCTGGACAGTGGCACAGGGAACTAATGGCTCTTCTGGACAGAGGCACAGGGAACTAATCTAAGGGGGTGGCAAAAGCCACCACATTCTGGCTAGGCTTATACATACCCTTGGGCAGATAGCCTAGTACTTACTTATGAACCTATGTTCATGATATCCAGTTGTGCTGATCCTTCTCGTAGGAATATGTACCTGATGTAAAACAAGAGAATACTTAGATGGCATTCTTGCTTTTTTGGATAATAGCTGCTCACCTGTACCTCAGCACACCAATTATTGGCAAAAATGGAGAACACTCTTCCCCACATAACTGCAGATCCAAAATTATGTCTATTATGGTTACACAAAGTTCAGTGTTCTCTATAATCGCCAAAAGGACTTCTGCAATGGTCATTACAACCATCAAACTAAGTAATTTTTAATAATTTCATAGACCAAATGTGAATTATATATTCTCCATTATCATCTAATAGTTAAGGTATTTTTTCATTAGTAAAGTGGCAGTGAGAACTTTCAATACAAATAAAAAAATGGTACACCTCAGTGTGTAACGTATATTTTTCCATCATGGTTTTCTGGTTAGAGGGTAGGTTTTATGTTTTATTTAGCAATTAGACATGCATAGTATCAGCAAATGTTAAGTATTTGGATTACAAAGATGTTTGTCATTTGTAACTTATGAAACTAAAAGGATATAAAGAAATAATCCAAAGCATGTTTTGTGGAAGTGTGAATTGAGCAAACATTTTTAAAAATAAACTGTGTCACGTGAGCAATATGGACACTTCTAAGAGGAAGGGAAAAGCAGTTTTATTTGAGTTTATTTAGTTTTATTTAAAAATCACGACATTTTTAATAAACTGTGAAGCATGAGCCAGATTGATACTTGTGATAGGACTTGAGAATCTGAGTTTATTTAAATAGTTTTAGTTGAAACTGCAGATAAGGCTTAAGAGCTATGTTGTTACATGGTTTGAGAATGAAGGCATTCCTGATTAGGGAAAATGGACAATCTTTTATCAGGAGAAAAACTATGTCATGATTTTTTTTTAACAAGACTTCAGTGAAGAGGAGATGAGACATACAGAGTGTGTTGACAAAGTACCGGGGTTCAGTAATGCAGCAGACACCGTGGCAATGCAGCAAGGTTGTCACAGGCTACTGCAAGAGTTCTCTCCCATTAGTTAAAAAAATGCTTCTGACAAAGTCTGCACTGACAGATATAACTGCAATAGGAACTGCGTTATATACTGGACAAGCTGCACAAGACGCAAAGGATTCTACTTTGGAAAAAACAATTAACCATCTCAATAAGAGTGGCCAAACACCTCTAAAACACCAGGCTTAAGGACAACCTCTAGACATGCTCAGGTCTGCAGGAACTATGAAAAGTTTGTTTTTCTTGCCATTGAGAGACTCAGTCTGGCCCAATTTAAAGGCAATCTGAATGCAAATCTAGATAAAAAAGAACTTGAATGACAGATTTGACTTAAAGCTTATTGGAAGCCTGGACTCAGTCGTACATGGTACATTAAGAGCATTCTTAGGTTAAATAAACTAGAACATAGAAACTTTTACTAAAACACAATAACACACGCATTTTTTTGTTTGTTTCATAGTTATTGTAGTTCATGTCTATCCTTGAGTTTAATTTTCATAGGCGGTTACTAGGCTAATGGCCATAGAGCCTTTACAAGCCTGGCCATGTTAATCCCAAGTATCCCCGTTTGTTCTTTTGTAGGTAGGTCGCAGAATGAATTTATGAACAGAGTGGGTTGGTGATCAACACCAGCTACCCTTGTCAATGAGGGACATGGGTGGCATCCAAGGAGTGAATTTGCAGGCTCCCATCCAATTATCTAGGTTGCGTTTCAATAGGGTTAGTGAGGAGCTCTGTTTTACATGAATAGGGAGTCTAATCTAGAGGGGCAGGAGTATCTGGGAGACATGTCTGTCTCTCCAGTATGATCTGTTAATGTCACAAGCTAGGTTGAGATCCCTAGAGCGAGAGACTCTTAAGCCATTTGACTTGTGGATGTGCAGCATTTTTATTAGGGCAGGTGGGACATTGCCCTATAGGCCAGGCACAAGTCACCTCTCAGTAGCCTATAAGATACAGAGTAAAGTGACAGGACTTTCAGCGTGTCTACATAGGTCATAGTTTGGAGTCCCTGTATTTTCTTAGTGAGAAACCTCTGAGGTCTCTCCAGCTGCTGCAGATGTCTGGTGAGGTACATGCAAAAAAGGTACATTATACTCTATTAGTGGTTTGATGAGGGTCAAGTACAGTGGACTTATAACATCCCGTGACCTGGATGCTATCCCCTTGATTATGAGATGTGCTATGTAGAAGGCTTTCCTTACCACTGTGGAACCTTGATTGCCAATGTTCAGATTACTATCAGCCTGTGTTTCCAAGTTTTGCACCACTGGGTTGGAACTTAGTGGGGTGCTATCAATATTGTAATTTGTACGGAATTCTCTTTTCCAAAAGGGAATACTAATGCATTTTTTTGCATTTAGTTTAAAACCATGGCTATGGCACCAATCATTTGTTTGTGTTAACCCTTCTAGTAATATGTTGACATCATTGGGGGACTCAGTGATTGCTCCCAGTCTGCAATCATCAGCAAACTTGGTGAGCCAAAAGCCGTCTACTTTGGCCTCGACTTCTGAGAAGTAGATGCCAAACAGTAAGGGGCCCAGCACAGACCCCTGTGGTACTCCACCGGTGATGGATCTACTGGTGGAGGTGGAGTCACCGATTCTGACAGAGTGTGTTCTGTCAGTGAGCCAATTGGCTACACATATTGTAATGTAAGAGTTAATCCCTATCTGGGAGAGTTTCTCGATGATGTCGGAGTGGGGATTGTATTGATCGTCTTGGCAAGGTCAAAATAGGCTGTATTCCCTGTCTTACTTTTGTCCATGGCTTTGGTGACATTCTCAAAGAAGTCTACCAGGTTTAATAAGCATGACCTACCCTTAATGAAGCCAAACTGGGTTGGGACCAGTGTTTGGAGGTTGTCTATGTCCTTGTTGATAAGGTGCATAATTCTTTCTATGGTCTTGCATGTGAGGCTGGTTAAACATATGAGTCTGTAGTTCCCAGGGTCAGTTGATAGTCCCCTTTTGTGCAGAGAGACTACTGTTGCTGTTCTCCATTCTGCACGAACATAGCCAGTTCTCAAGCTATGATTAAAGAGAACACAAAGTGGGTCCACTACGTCTTGTTTTTAGATTGTTTAGTAAACAACCTGGAATAATATCTGGTCCCATTGAGGCTGTGTTTTTGGCCTTGCTGAGCAGAGAAATGACCTGTTCTCTAGAGATATTAAGCAGAGGGCTGGTGTCATGTATGCTTTGGGATATGGTAGGTGGGGATGGGAGGGGTGAAATTTGTGCTGTATCTGTCAGCTAGCAGTTGGCGATATCCTCCGGTGTAGTATGAGTGATCCCATCTATAACCAGTTCAGCATCTAGCAGGCTAGCAGTCAGCGATATCCTCCTGTGTAGTATGAGTGATCCCATCTATAACCAGTTCAGCATCTAGCAGGCTAGCAGTCAGCGATATCCTCCTGTGTAGTATGAGTGATCCCATCTATAACCAGTTCAGCATCTAGCTGAGTATTCACTTTTAGACTTCAGATGTAGTTAAAGAATGCCTTATGATTATCCTTGGCTAGGGATGTGATTTTAGTTTCATAATTTGCTTTAGAAGACTTTACAAGGCTTCTGATTTTCTTGTTTAGGCTTAGGAGGGAACTCTTCCTCTCCAGAGTGATGTCCCTTTTGCTTTTGGAAAACAGTTTCTTCCTCTTGTAATATAATCTGTTTATACTTGAAGTCCACCACGGCGGCTTGTTTTTATGGGAAGACCTGGTTTTGATGCAGTCAGGTTCAGCAGAGTTTATGGAGTCACTTAACTGTTTGTACAGGGCATTTACGTACACTTCTGAATAGTGATCATTGATATCTGAAATTGCGGGTGGTATGAAGCTTTTTATACCATCGCTTAGTAGGCTGTAGTTAGCTTTGCTGAAATTTTTTATAATTTTTGTTCCTGTGAGGGTGTCAGTTCCAGTAGTTACTTCAAATGAGACTGATTTGTGGTCTGACCTAACCAGGGAGGGCATCACGCATGGGGAAGTGCAGTGACCCACCATGTTGGTAAGTACTATGACCAGAACATTAGAGTCCATAGTGGGGATGCAGACTAACTGTTCTAGAGCATTTGTGTTATCAAAGTCCAGGAACCTCTGGGTGAGCATGTTTTTGCTTGAATCCCCAGTCTATGGAAGGATAGCTGAAATCTCCCATGACTAAGTTGTTGGGCTGTATGGTGAGGGATTTCAGTAAATCAAGGTAGGCGGTGTGCTTATCCAGTTTCATGGTGGGGGATCAGCTAGCAATGATGTGGTATAGTACCTTCCCAATAGTTAATTGAACATGGAGTAGTTTGAAAGAGTCATGCTGTTTGACCAGTCTCGGAGTGTATTTGGTTTTAATGAAGATGGATACACCCCCACCTTTGGTTCCTTCATGCTCATTTTGCGATCTGAATGTGTGGAAGGCATTGTAGCCTTGCATGGCCGGGGTGCTCTCAATGGGCTTGAACCATGTCTCGATAACTGCACAGATGTCAGCATCCTCCAAGGTGAGGAGTGCTTCCAGGAAGTGCAGCTTCGTATTTAAACTCCTAGAATTAAGCAGCATGACCCTGAGTTTGTCTTAATTAGATTTTCTTACACTGGAAATTTTGTTGTTTTGACATTGCCTATATAATTTTTTTTATTTATATGAAGTTCAGGTTAGATTTTTGATTGTTCATATGTTGGTAGTAGGCTATCGGCCATAGGGCCTATACAAGCCTAGCCATAACAATTCCCTGGCTATTTCTTCCCACATTATTTAATTCCTTGGACCCCTGTCTAGCAGAGCGAATGACATGATCCCCGGGGTGAATTTCCTTTCTCCAATCCAATCGTCAAGGTTCCTTTTGAAGAGGGCCAAAGAGGTGCTCTGCTTGACATGTATGGACAGTCCATTCTAGAGTCTGGGGAGTCTCTGGGTCAGGAACCTATCCCTCCTGCATGTTTTGTTTATTGTGGTGACAGGGTTTAGATCCCTGGAGCGTGTGGCTCTGAGGGATTGGGATTTCTTTAAGTGTAGCATGTCCAACAGCTCTGGGTTTGACATGGCCTTATATGTTAAGCAGAGATTGCCTCTGAGTAGACAATATACGACATATAGCTGGAGTTTTTTAAGGCGGTCAGCGTAGGTCATCTGCTTTAGGCCTGTGATTCTTTTAGTGAGGTATTTCTGTGGCCTTTCCAGTTGTTGCAGATGTCTTGAGAGGTACATACCAAATGGGGTGTTGTATTCTATAATGGGTCTAATGAGGAATGAGTACAGTGGGACAATGACCTCCTTTTTTCTGGATGAAAAGCCCTTAGTGATGAGGTGTGCCACATAGAAGGATTTCCTGACTGTTGTGGCAATGTGGTTATCGAAGGTGAGACCACTGTCCACCTGTGTCCCTAAGTCTCTTATCACACTTTCAGTGTTTCATGTACTGCCACCTATGTGGTAATTCACTGGTACATGTTTTTTCCCCAAGGGGGATAACTATACATTTCTTGGCATTGAGGTTTGAGCCCATGGCTCTGGCACCAAGCATCTGTTTTTGTAAGGCCCTTTTGTAGAGTATCCACATAATTTGGGGATTCAATAATGTCTCCCAGTTTGCAGTCATCTGCGAACTTTGTTAGCCTGTACTTCAGAGAAGTAGATGCCAAATAAGAGCGGTCCCAGGACTGAACCCTGAGGTACTCCACTTGTCACTTGTCTGGAGCTGGATTTGGAGTCAGCTACTTTTACAGTGTGGGTTCTGTCAGTAAGCTAGTTGGCAACCCATCAAGTGGCGTAGGGATTAATGCCCAGCTTAGTAAGTCTATCTATGATTCCAGAGTGGGGGATGGTGCCAAAGGCCTTGGCAAGGTCCAGATAGGCTGTGTGGACCACCTTACCCTCATCCACGGCTCTGGAGACTGACTCGAAGAAGTCAATCAGGTTCAGGAGACAAGATCAGCCCTTCACGAACCCAAACTGGGTGGGGTCCAGTGTGTGAAGGTTTCCAATGTCTTTGTTTATAAGTTCCATGATAATACGTTCCACGGCCTTGCAGATCCGTTTCATTAAACTGATGGGGAAGTAGTTCCCGGGATCCAAGGTGGATCCCCCCTTGTAGAGTGGGATAACTGTAGCTGTGCATCACTCAGTGGGCATGAAATCTGAGGTGAGGCTATGATTAAACATGACACTTAGGTGAGGTGCCAGTTCATTTTGTAGTTTATGTAGTACACAGCCCGAGTTGTCATCTGGTCTCATGGATGCTGTATTCTTAGCTTTGGAGAGTGCGTTTCTTTACCTGTGTGGCCATTATTACTGGAATTTGGCAATCATGCAGTATTGAGATGGGATGTTTAGGGAGTGAGAGAGGGGTGAAGTTGGCACTGAATTGATCTGTCAGGATATTGCTAATATCCTTGGGATCAGTATATTTAATGCCATTCTGTTGTAGCTCAGAGCAGATCTGTGCATTGCCATTTAGATTCTTTGGAATCTTTGGCAATTTTATGTTCGTAACTAGCTTTGGAGGATTTTATGAGGGATCTCAGCTTCTTACTGGTAAGGGAGTTTTTGCATCCTGGGATTTTCCTCTTTTCTGCAACAGTTTCTTCTGTTTGTTGTAAAGTTTGTTTATGGCAAGGGACCACCAGATTGGGTTCCTTTTTTGGAGGAGAGCATCTTGGTTCTATTTGGGATGGCATGATTCATGCATGAGTGGATGTGCTCATACAGTGCCTTAGTGTAGGATTCAGCAGTCAAACTTTCAGTTCCCGTCTGCATGGGTGTCATGAAGTTTGTCACTTCTGACTTGAGTAGCATGAAGTTGGCTTTAGAGAAGTTTTTTATGGAGATTTCCTTACTGGAGGGGTGTGGTTGGGATGTGGATGTTAAGGGTGATTAGCTTATGGTCAGACCTGACCAACGAGGGGGTGAGCATAGGTGTGGGGCATCGATTTCCCATATTGGTAATGACCAGGTCTAGGATATTGGAGCCCCTGGTGGGACTATGGATTAGTTGATCCAGGGTCTTGGAATTTATGAATTCCAAGAACCGTTGGGTAAAGGTGTTGGTACACGAATAGTTTTCCCAGTTAATGGCAGGGTAGTTGAAATCACCCAGTATTAGGGTGTTTGGTTGTATCTTAATATTTTCCAGTATGTTTAGAAAGGTGTAGTGAGAATCTTGGGGAATGGTGGGCAAGCTACAATTTGGACTGCAGTCTTACCTAGTGTTAGTTGCACCTGGAGAATTTCAGACGCATTGTGTTGGGCAACTAGCCTGGTAGTGTAATATCCTTGGTGAATATGGACACTCCTCCACCTTTAGTGTTTCTATCCTGGTTTGGTGGCCGAAAAGTATGGTAAGAGTTGTAGCATGGTATTGCAGGGGTGCTCTCTGGAGCTATGAACCAGGTCTTAATTACTACACAGATATCGATTTTCTTCAATTTTAGGAGTGCCTCGAGAGAGTGCATTTTGAGATTGATTTCTAGCATTGAGTTGTTACTTCCATTGCATCTTTTTTAATTATATTTGGTATCTGAGGATTAATTTAATGCCAAGTTAAATTTTTCACATTATAATGGGTCTCATCAATAGTATGAACTACTACACTTGCATATGCTAGCATAGTGAGCTCTGAGGAAGTCCTTCACTTTATTAACAGAAATGGGTAAAAGTGCTTTAAAATAATAATTTTGTGGTGAGCACAAATTGAGACACATGTATTTACTTAACACATCTACATATACGTATTACTTGGACATTCACCATGTTATACACAGGATACCAACACTTACTATATTCCAGCACAAGTACAAACAGAAACATATTACCCTTCAACTATATGCAGGGGGGCAAGCCCCCCTGCTCCCCCACACCCCCTGCTACTTAGATATATCAACTCCGACATTGCACTTCATTACACTATGTGCAATCTTGGAGTTGATATATTTAAGTAGCAGGTGGTGTGGGGGATGCAGGGGGCTTGCTCCCCTGCTTATGCTTGGAGAACAGTAATATAGTTTGTGTTTTATTTGTTTCTGTATGTACTTGTGCTGGAATATAGTGAGTGTTGGTATCCTGTGTGTTTTCAAGATTTTGAGTTTTCAGTATTTTGAACTTTCAGGATTGTGGTCTGTCAAGATTCTGCAGCACTCCTATATATATATATATATATATATATATATATATATACATACATATCTATATATATATATATATCTATATATATATATATATATATATATATATATATATATATATATATATATATATATATAGATACATATATACATATACACATACATATCTATATATCTATATCTGTATATATATATATATATATATATATATATATATATATATATATATACATACACACACATATATATATATATATATATATATAACTATAGCAACATTTCAGATGGATGAAGCACATGTATGTAACGCTAGTATGGTGGTGTTATTGAGTGGTGCAGCGATTGTGCGAATGCTGGTGTTGGTAAGTTCAGGCTGGTCGACAAAGGCAAGTGCTTGGGCAGTGAATTTTTGTGCAACTGTATATGTGTAGATGTACGTATGTTTTAGAGTTAGGTAAGGGGATGTACTTAGTGTGTATATGGTGTATGTACGCATGCATGTGGTGAATGTCTGAGCTGTCTTGTTTAGTGGTAGTGTTATGAGATGAACTTTATTAAGGTAAGCTGTATGTAAGAGTTGGGGCAGGTTTAGGGTTAACATCCATTACTAAGGTGAAGCAGGAGTGAAGCAACACTTCATTTTAATAATTAGTATGCCATTATCAAGAGTAATCATTCCTGTACAACTAGTTTTCCCTTTCTGTTGCTTTGTACATATTTTGTGTGTGTGAGTGCATGTGCGCATGTGTGTGTGTGTGTGTGTGTGTGTGTGTGTGTGTGTGTGTGTGTGTGTGTGTGTGTATGTATGTATGTATGTGCATGCGTTTGTGAGTGTGTGTGTGTGTGTGTGTGTGTGTGTGTGTGTGTGTGTGTGTGTGTGTGTGTGTGTGTCTGTATCAAGACATATAACACAAAAGAGAGACCCTTGCAGGGTAGAACACAAAAAGGAGAATGCAAAAAACACTGATTATTACTAAGAGTGAATCACAAAACACAGAATACTTCTGTCTTACTTTAAAAGCCCTATATCAGTAAACCCCAGCTATGGAACCTGTGCACTGAGAGAGAGCCTTACAAGACTATCTGCAAATATATAGAGCTGAGTATATTTTTCTGTATTATTCTGTATTATAGAGCTAAATTGTTGCTTATATATCTGTTGTCTTACTGTTCTGCAAATATACAGAGATCAGTATATGTTTTTCTGGTTTTATAATTTGCACTGTGATTCCTCATATCTCTGTTGAAACTGCCTCCCCCCCTCATTTTCTGCCTTGTCTTCAGCTGATATAACCATTTTTTATAGCTTGTGTGTTGCTTAACTCCAGGTTCCCTTAATTTTGGCCTGTTAGTAACAGCCTGCATTTAAATTGGAACCTGTGCACTGAGAGAGAGCCTTACAAGACTATCTGCAAATATATAGAGCTGAGTATATTTTTCTGTATTATTCTGTATTATAGAGCTAAATTGTTGCTTAGATATCTGTTGTCTTACTGTTCTGCAAATATACAGAGATCAGTATATATTTTTCTGGTTTTATAATTTGCAATGTGATTCCTCACATCTCTGTTGAAACTGTCTTTCCCACCCCCCCCCCTCATTTTCTGCCTTGTCTTCAGCTGATATAACCGTTTTTTATAGCTTGTGTGTTGCTTAACTCCAGGTTCCCTTAATTTTGACCTGTTAATAACAGCCTGCATTTAGCAGCCTATCTGTCCCTGAAGGAGTGACCTCAGCACAAGAGCTGTAGTAATTGGTTGTTTTGGACCATTTCTAGCTCTTTTGAAGTTCCCTGTTTAAAATCCGCCTCAGAGTGTTTTTTCTGGCTATACTACTCAGAGACAGCTCCACGTGGTCCTGCAGAGTGGTCCTAGCTACAGAGAACTGAGAAAAGCGACTACTTTCTAGATTTAAGTATTTTTTTCTGTTTTTTACTTGGAATACCTTCTCTTGCTTATTTTAAACAAGCTTATACTGTTTTTTTAACTGTTTGCTGCATTATATAGTATCTGCACTTAAAATTTTACCTGGTTGAAAATTGATCAAAAATCTGTTGTTTGTTTGTTTAATTTAACTGTTGAGGCTGCTCACTAAAGTGTGCTAGCCTGTGTAACTGATTTATTGCTGCCTTCTGTATTTCTGGGTGTTTTCTATCTAAAAACAAAAAAAACAAAAAAATAATCCTTGTTTTCCCGCCTCTCCTCGACTAGTTTAGACCAGTTTACAGGCTTTGCTGTATTCTGGGCTGTGGTGTAGTTCTTGTGTTGTCCATTACCTTACTTGAATAAGAAGGAAGTTTCTTTGCTCACCAGTGGGAGTGGGGAGCCTTGAGCAGCCTATCTGTCCCTGAAGGAGTGATCTCAGCACAAGAGCTGTAGTAATTGGTTGTTTTGGAACATTTCTAGCTCTTTTGAAGTTCCCTGTTTAAAATCCGGATTTGCGTGATTGTTGCGCATAGCGCAGCGCCGGATAAACAGGGTTATACTTTTTCTGGCTCCGCCAAGTCTGCTCTTCAAATTTTCCCTTAGAAAGCTCTACTCTTAGAATAACCAGTCTACACGTTATATTATAAGCATAGCACTTGTTCTCAAAGCTTCTCTTCTAAGCAAGCACTCTCAAACTCAAGTAGCACTACATCCACCTACCACCCCAACCACTTCCCTTAAAGGCACAGCACTCTCTTATAATATTCTAGCATGTTGAGTGGTAGATTGCTAGCATCTTCTCCTGTTCAGCTGGTTAATTTGGGAATCTTGAGACAATGCTATAATTGTCTCATGTACACAGACAACCCTCTCCTCCTCCCAACAAACACAAATACATGTGAGAGATACAACTATATAGCCAAACTGGAGGCTGAACTCTCTCAACTCAGGACTGGCAAGACCAGACAGGAGGAGAAGGTAACCACATGCACAACAAACCCAGTCACACATAGACCTACCCCAACTGCAAATCAAGCAAATAATAACACAAAAACATACTCGGAGGCACTATTAAAAAACTTACCAAAACAACAGAGGCTCCCAAAGCAGACACCCAAAAATCCACCATCTCAAAACATAACACATGCAACACATACTTCAATAAATCGGTGTGTCAATAAATCACAGCCCTTAAGGCCAAACACTATGCCTGATACACTAGTGATAGGTGACTCTATAGTCAGACACACTGACATCCCACTTACCAGGCTGAGCAAGGAGAGGGTAACGGCAAGCTGCCTATCGGGGGCTAGGATCCACCATATAACACACGCACTCTGGTCACTCAAAAGCACGTACAAATATGACTCCGTCATTGTCCATGCCGGCGTGAATGACCTGAGACGTACCTCCTTGGACTACATGAAAAGAGACATAGAGGAGCTCCCTGATTATGTAGCCCAGGCTGGTATGACCCTGACCCTGAGCAGCATCCTGCCCTCACCAAGAATGATGCCACAATACAAAGACAAGATGATCAGCTTTAATAATTGGCTCAATTACTGGTGTCATTCTAGGGGGATCCAATGTCTGTCTGCTTGGGATGACATGCTGGATAAGCCACGCTGCTTTGCAAGGGACGGCTTGCACCTGTCACCACTGGGCTTCCGGATATTGGCTAAGGCTCTTGCAACCCCCATAGTGCCTTTTTTAGGCAAGGCTCAAAAGACGAACCCACCTCCTTAATAAACAAAAATGGAAAAAAAAGTAAGGGTAATGCTGCTCAATGCCAGAAGTCTAAATCTCAAGATGCAGGCTCTCGAAGCACTCCTCAGCATGGAGAACATCGATGTCTGCGCTGTAACCGAGAACTGGTTCAAGGCTCCTGAGAGCACCCCAGCGCTACCAGGCTTTACCTCGTATCATGCTTTTCGGCCCCAAAACCCGGGCCGAACCACAAAGGGAGGGGGAGTGTCCATATTCATCAAGGATACCCACACCTCCAGGTTAGTGGCAACTCATGAAGCATCAGAGACCATCCAGGTGCAGCTAACCATAGGCAAAACTGCTATACAACTGGTTGCATGTTACAGACCACCCTCCCAATCTCAAGAACCCCACTCAGCCTTCCTGAAGACATTGGAAGATATGAATGTCTCACCAAATACCATCATATTGGGAGACTTCAACTACCCTAACATAGACTGGGTGCACTATTCTAGCCTAACACCCTAGCCCAAATGTTCCTGGAATTCATAAACTCAAATGCAATGGAACAGCTAGTCACCTCTTCCACAAGGGGGGATAATATACTAGACCTGATCATCACAAACATGGGGACAAAATGCTCCACACCGGAAGTATTCCCCTCACCGGTGAGATATGACCACAAACTAATCACCCTGGATATACATTTACCACCTCCACCCCCAGCACAAAAGACTACAGTGAGAAACTTCTCAAAAGCCGACTTTACACTTCTCAAGACTGAGATGGTATCATTTAAGCCCACAGGGCCAATGGAAACCACATCCCACAATGCTGAATCCTACATAAATGCTTTCTACGGACATCTCCAAGAATGCATGGATTGTGCAATCCCAAATAAAACCAAGACCCTCTCCACCAAAGGAAAGCGTCCTGTCTGGTGGACCCCAGCCATAAACAAATTGTATAACAAAAGAAGGAAGTTACTGCAAGACAGGGCAAAATCCCATAAAGGGAAGGCATCTCTGATCAGCACTAGTAGAAAGCTACGTTCTCTCATAAAAACATCCAAGGCCAACTTTGAGAGAAAAATCGCCAAGGACACTAAAGATAACCACAAGGCATTCTTCAGTTATGTTAGAAACCTGGGCGGAAACCCTCAGATATGCTCAGAGTTAGTACACAACGACAAAAAATTTACCGAACCCACAGATATTGCCAACATTCTGGCAGACAGGTTCAGTGCAAATTTCTCCCCTCCCTCACCTCCAAAAGAAGAAATACTCATCCCAGCTGAATGTAACCTCCCTGTCATCTCTGATGTCCAGGTGAGAACCGCCCTCAGCAAAGCAAAAAACACAGCATCTATGGAACCTGATGGTATCCCCGGCTGCGTGATACGTGAACTCCAAAACGAGCTAAACCCGCATATAAAAATGTTATTTAACCTTAGCCTTACTACAGGATATGTACCTGAACACTGGCGTACAGCAACAGTGGTCCCACCCCACAAGGGAGGCTCCACTACAGACCCTGGGAACTACCGCCCCATAAGCTTGACCAGCCAAGCTTGCAAAGCTATGGAAAGAATTATTATGGAACTCATAAACAACGAAATTGGGGACCTACAGACACTTGATCCCACTCAGTTCGGCTTTGTAAAGGGCAGATCCTGCCTTTTAAACCTGGCTGACTTTTTCGAAACAGTCACTAGAGCCATTGATGAGGGCAAGGCAGTCCATACAGCCTACCTGGACTTGGCTAAAGCCTTCGACACAATACCCCACTTGGGGATCATAGATAAGCTAAACAGCTTAAATGTAAAGCCATATGTCACAAGATGGGTTGCAAACTGGCTAAAGAACAGAACCCATAAAGTCAAGATTGCGGGAGCCATGTCAGACTCAAAGCCAGTCACAAGTGGTGTCCCACAGGGCTCTGTCCTGGGACACCTCTTGTTCGGCATTTACTTCTCAGATGTAAAAGTAAACATGGGAGGGTTGTGGCTGACAAAGTTCGCAGATGACTGCAAACTAGGCGCCATAGTCGATACACCAGCTGACACATACATCCTACAGAAAGGCCTCACCGAAACGGACAACTGGTGCCGGAATCATGGCCTTAGGCTGAATGCCAAGAAATGTATAGTCATCCCCTTTGGGAAAAACAAAGTGCCCACAAATTATCACATAGACAGTAACCCACTGAGCACCGAAAAAGTAATCAAAGACCTGGGGACCCAAGTTGATAGCGACCTCTCATTTGACACCCACGTTGCCAAAGTGGTTAGAAAGACTTTCTACCTTGCCCACCTTATCATGAAGGGGTTCACATCCAGATCAAAGGAGGTCATCGTGCCCCTGTACTCCTCCCTTATCAGGCCCATGATTGAGTACAATGCCTCATTTGGTATGTACCTCACCCAGCACTTACAACAGCTGGAGAGACCCCAGAAGTACCTCACCAAGAGGATCAAGGGTCTCCACCATATGTCATATGCTGCCAGGCTAAAGAAACTCCAGCTCTATTCAGTAGCATAACACCTGCTCAGAGGTGATATGTGCCTGACGTACAAGGCCATGTCCAACCAGGAATTGATGGACATGCTCCACCTCAAAAAATCCAAATCCATAAGAACCACGAGAGCCAAAGATTTAAACCTCAGTACAAACATGAATAGAACATGCTGGAGGGACAGATTCATAACTCAGAGGCTTCCCATACTCTGGAACAAAATCCCAGTCCATGTTAGGCAGAGCCCCTCACTGACTTTCTTCAAGAGAAATCTTGACGAGTGGATGGGAGATCGTAGGTATACCCCGGGATCACTCCTGTGTCGCTACTTGACAGAGGCACAGTAAACTAATTTTAATAAGTAAGGGGGTCTTCAATGTGTCACTACTAGACAAAGGCACAGTATTCTAAATTTATTCTATACACCTTAGCACCACTACATGGGGTGGCGAAAGCCACATCTCTAGGGCTAGGCTTGCAAATGCCCCAGGGCAGATAGCCTAGTACTAAACTATGAAACTATGAAACCTGTGCACTGAGAGAGAGCCTTAAAAGACTATCTGCAAATATATAGAACTGAGTATATTTTTCTGTATTATTCTGTATTATAGAGCTAAATTGTTGCTTAGATATCTGTTGTCTTACTGTTCTGCAAATATACAGAGATCAGTATATATTTTTCTGGTTTTATAATTTGCACTGTGATTCCTCACATCTCTGTTGAAACTGTCCCCCCCCCCATTTTCTGCCTTGTCTTCAGCTGATATAACCGGTTATTATAGTTTATGTGTTGCTTAACTCCAGGTTCCCTTAATGTTGACTTGTTAATAACAGCCTGCATTTAAATTGGAACCTGTGCACTGAGAGAGAGCCTTACAAGACTATCTGCAAATATATAGAGCTGAGTATATTTTTCTGTATTATTCTGTATTATACAGCTAAATTGTTGCTTAGATATCTGTTGTCTTACTGTTCTGCAAATATACAGAGATCAGTATATATTTTTCTGGTTTTATGATTTGCACTGTGATTCCTCACATCTCTGTTGAAACCACCCCCCTCCCTGTTCTTGGTTGTAGTTTAAATTTGGTGGCTTTTGCAGTGCCGGCCCCACTATAGATTTGATCTAGGACACTCCCCCAGTCCCATCTCTTTACCGCATTCTACCTAATAAACCCTTTTTGCACTTGCTTTTAGTCCTTTTTAATGTAATTACATTTTTTCAAACTGTGTGTGGACTAATATTGCTACATACTCAAGTGTGCCAGCTTGCACTGCATGTGAATTGTTTTTACTACTGTTTTTGCTACTTTTCTGAAAAAAAAATTGTAAGCCTGTTTCCTGCCTTTCCTGTAATTAGTATTCCAGATACAGATTTGCTGTATCCAGGACTGTTTGTAAGCTTCTGAGCCCCCCAAGCCTTTCTGTGTTGGAGGGAAGCCTTCTAGCTTATCAGTGGGAGTGGTAAGCATTAGGTAACCTGCCTACCACATAAGGAGTGGTTCTGGCCCAGAATTTGTAGTTATTGGCCATTAGGGCGGTCTTCCATCTCTCTCAACTTTCTGATTTGAAGGCCTGCATTTGCACTTGTTTCTGTCCTGTAACTCCTTGGCCCATCTCATTTGCTCACTCAAAAAAAAAAATGTTATCTGCTTTTACTGTATTTGTGTTTCTTCCTACATTATTTTGCTTTTGCGTCATCTTAATAGTACTCAATTGTATTTATTACTGCTTGGTGTGACTTATTCTAAGCCTTTTAGTTTAAGCAGTTGGGCTTCAAACCAGTTGTTTTACATTAAGAAGGTTTGGGGTCTGCACTGTAGTGGCAGAACAGGTAGCTTACATCTTTCTAAGTTTGGAACTGCTGACTGAGGGCTTAGTGTCTGTTTTTCTACAAGTGTGTTAATTCTGGTTTAAGCACTTGGGCTTCAGGCCAGTTATTTTATATTAAGAGGGTTTGTGTTCTGCACTCTTGTGGGAGGAAAGGCTGGACTCTGCCCTTCTGAGCTGGGAATTTCTGGTTAAAGGCTTATAGTGCCTGCATATCTGAACTGCTTCTTACAGAAATTGGTACACCTTGTTTGCTGTAGCATAGACTAGATCCAGGCCTGCTGAATCTAGCTTTGCTTGTATAACTTGAGCACTACTCCAGGAATTCTTTAAAGTATTCAATTGTATTTATTACTGCTTGGTAGTAACTTGATTAAAGTGTAGCTATCATTCTAAGTCTTTTGGATTAAGCACTTGGGCTTCAGACCAGTTGTTTTACATTAGGAAGGTTTGTGGCCTGCACTGTGGTGGCAGGACAGGTAGCTTACATCCTTCTAAGTTGGGAACTGCTGATTGAGGGCTCAGTGTCTGTTATTCTAAAAGTGTATTAGTTCTGGTTTAAGCACTTGGGTTTCAGGCCAGTTATTTTACATTAAGAAGGTTCGTGGTCTGCGCTCTTGTGGGAGGAGAGGCTGGACTCTGCCCTTCTGAGCTGGGAATTTCTGGTTAAAGGCTTATAGTGCCTGCATATTTGAACTGTTTCTTACTGAAATTGGTACACCTTGTTTGCTGTAGCACAGACTAGATCCAGGCCTGCTGAATCTAGCTTTGTTTGTATGCTTGTTGTTTCTTTGCTTGTTATTTCCCTGAAACACTAATTCCACCTAAAATGCGGCTTTTCAGCGCTTCTGTAATAGTGATATCTAGTGATATTTGCATTGCTTACTGTACTTATTTCCTTGTTTCACTTGAAAGAAAGTTACTGTTTGTCGTTTTTGCATTTAAGTTACATGTAACACATTGCATTTAAGTTACCTGGCACTTGCTCACTAAAGCAATTATATAAGCCAGCACTAAAAAATTAAAAGCGCTACACCCTCTCAAACTCCCCTTGAGTACTTTGTTCCCCACTGGCCCTTTTTTCAATTATAAAGGAATTCCCAATACTATTCTAGCATGTCCAAAGGTCAATTGTCAATCTCCTCTCCGGTCCAGCTGGTGAATCTGGGAATCTTGAGGCAATGTTACAACTGCCTCATGTACACAGACAACCCTCTCCTCCCCCCAACAAATTCCAACACATGTGAGAGATGCAACCATATAGCCAAACTGGAGGCTAAGCTCTCCCAACTCAGTACTGGCATAACCAGTCAGGAGGAGAAGGAAACCACACTCACTACGATTCTAGTCTCACATAGACCTACCACGACAGCAAACCAAACACATAAACACACAAAAACATACTCGGAGGCTCTAAATAAAAATCTGCCTAAGCAGCAGAGACCTCCAAAGCAGACACCCAAGCAACCGCTACCCCAAAACAAAACACGTGCAACACATAGCTCACAAAGCCAGTGTGCCGAACAGTCACAGCCCTTAAGGCTAAACAACACACCTGATACATTTGTAATAGGTGACTCTATCGTCAGGCACACTGCCTTCCCGCTCACCAGGCTGAACAAGGAGAAGGTCACGGTGAGCTGCCTGTCGGGCGCTAGGATCCGCCACATAACACAAGCACTCAGGTCACTCCAAGGCAAGTACAAATATGACTCGGTCATTGTCCATGCTGGTGTGAATGACCTGAGACGTACCTCCCTGGACTACATGAAAAGAGACATAGAGGACCTCTCTGAGCATGTAGCCCAGGCTGGTATGACCCTGACCTTTAGTAGCATCTTACTCTCACCAAGAATGATGCCACAATATGAAGACAAGATGATCAATTTCAACAATTGGCTTAAGTATTAGTGTCATTCAAAGGGGATCCAATGCCTGTCAGCCTGGGATGACATGCTCGACAAGCCACGATGCTTCGCTAGGGACAGCTTGCACCTGTCACCCCTGGGCTTTTGGATATTGGCAAAGGCTCTTGCTTCCCCCATAGTGCCTTTTTTAGGCAAGGCTCAAAAGACAAATCCACCTCCATAGGTATCACAAGGGATAAGAAACTAAGAGTAATGCTATTCAACGCCAGAAGTCTAAACCTCAAGATGCACACACTCGAAACTCTCCTTAGCATGGAGAACATCAATATCTGTGCAGTAACAGAAACCTGGTTCAAGGCTCCCGAGAGCGCCCCAGCACTACCAGGTTATACCTCATACCATGCTTTTTGGCCCCAAAACTTGGACCGAACCACAAAAGGAGGAGGAGTATCAATATTCGTCAAAGATGCCCACACCTCCAGGTTGGTGGCACAGCACGAAGCATCAGAGACTATCCATGTGCAACTAACAGTGGGCAAAACTGCCTTCCAGTTTATAGCCTGCTACAGACCACCCTCCCAAACCCAGGAACCCCACTCGGCCTTCCTGAGAACACTGGAAAATATGAAGGTCTCTCCAAACACCATTATATTGGGCGACTTCAACTACCCAAACATAGACTGGGAGCATTACTCTAGCTCCAACACCCCAGCCCAAAGGTTCCTATAATTTATAAACTCAAATGCTATGGAACAACTTGTTACCACTCCCACAAGAGGGGAAAACATACTGGACCTGATTATCACCAACATGGGGACTCTATGCTCCAGACCAGAAGTGTATCCCTCACTGGTAAGATCAGACCATAAACTAATCTCACTGGATATTCACATCCCGACCCCACCCCCTGCCCAGAAAACCACAGTGAAAAACTTCTCTAAAGCAAATTTCACACTCCTCAAAACTGAGGTGGAATCCTTCAAAGCCCCTGAGCCTGTGGAAAATATGGCCCAGACCGCAAAATCCTTTATAAACGCATTCTATGAACACCTTCAGGAATGCATGGATCATGCAATCCCAAATAAAACCAAGACCCAATCCTACAAAGGCAGACGTCCTGTCTGGTGGACCCCAGCCATAAACAAACTATACAATAGAAGGAGAAAGCTACTACATGATAGAGCAAAATCCCAAAAAGGGAAGGCATCTCTGATCAGTATTAGCAAAAAACTACAGGCACTCATAAAATCATCTAAGGCTAGCTTCGAGACAAAAATTGCACAGGACACTAAGGATAATCACAGGGCTTTCTTTAGTTATGTTAGAAACCTGGGTGGGAATTCCCAGATATACTCAGAATTAGTCCAAAATGACAAAAAATACATCGAACCCACAGACATTGCCAACATTCTAGCTGACAGGTTCAGCGCAAACTTCTCCCCCCCTCCCCACCAAAAGGGCAAATATCTATCCCAGCAGAGTGCTGCCCCCCTGACATCTCAGATGCCCAGGTAAGAGCCGCCCTCTCCAAAGCAAAAAACACAGCATCAATGGGACCAGATGGTGTCTCGGGCTGCATCCTACATGAACTCCAAGAAGAGCTAAACCCAAACATAAAACTACTGTTCAATCTCAGCCTTACTACAGGATATGTACCCAAAGAGTGGCGTACAGCAACAGTGGTCCCTCTCCACAAAGGTGGTGCCTCAACGGATCCTGGAAACTATTGCCCCATAAGCCTGACTAGCTTGGTCTGCAAAGCTATGGAAAGGATCATCATGGACCTCATAAATAAAGATATTGGGGACCTACAGACACTGGATCCTACCCAGTTCGGCTTTGTTAAGGGCAGATCCTGCCTCTTAAACCTGGTTGATTTCTTTGAAACAGTCACCAAGGCCATTGACGAGGGGAAGGTGGTCCACACAGCCTACCTGGACCTCGCAAAAGCCTTCCATACAATACCCCACTCGGGCATTATAGATAAGCTCACCAGCTTAAATATAAACCCCTATGTCACTAGATGGGTTGCAAACTGGCTCAAGGACAGAACCCACATGGTTAGAATTGCTGGAGCCATGTCAGACTCCAAACCAGTTACAAGTGGCATCCCACAAGGCTCAGTCCTGGGACCTCTCTTGTTCGGTATATATTTCTCGGAGGTACAGGCCAATACGGAAGGACTGTGGCTGACCAAGTTCGCAGATGACAGCAAACTGGGTGCCATAATCGACTCTCCAGCCGACACAAGCATCCTCCAAAAGGGCCTCATAGAAACAGACAACTGGTGCCAGAGCCATGGCCTCAAGCTAAACACCAAAAAGTGTATAGTTATCCACTTTGGCAAAAACAAAGTGCCCACAAATTACCACATAGGTGGTAATCCATTAAGTACAGAAGAAGTAATTAGGGACCTGGGGACCCAAGTTGATAGCAATCTCTCATTTGACAACCATGTGGCCAAAGTGGTTAGAAAAACATTTTATATAGCCCACCTAATCATGAAGGGATTCACATCTAGATCAGGGGAGGTCATTGTGCCTCTTTACTCATCCCTCATCAGGCCCATAATTGAGTACAATGCCCCTTTTGGGATGTACCTTACCAGACACCTGCAACAACTGGAAAGACCCCAAAAGTACCTCACCAAGAGGATCAAAGAGCTCAAACAGATGCCATATGCTGCCTGGTTAAAGAAACTCCAGCTCTACTCAGTGGCATACCGCCTGCTCAGAGGCGATCTGTGCCTGACGTATAAAGCCATATCCAGCCCGGAATTAATGGACATGCTGCACCTCAGAAAATCCAAATCCCATCTAGCTACGCGCTCGAGAGACTTGAACCTCAGCACTGAAATAAATAGGACATGCTGGAGGGACAGACTCATAACCCAGAGGCTCCCTTCCCTCTGGAATAAAATCCCAGTCCAGGTCAGGCAGAGTCCCTCATTGACTCTCTTCAAGAGGAATCTTGATGAGTGGATGGGAGATCGTAGGTTTACCCCGGGTATCACTTCTGTGTCACTGTTAGACAGAGGCACAGTATACTAACCTCGAAAAAGGGCATAGCAAAATTAATTTAAAATGGGTGGCGAAAGCCAAACACACTCTGGCTAGGCTTATAAATGCCCTAGGGCAGATAGCCTAGTATGAACCTATGAACCAATAACTTTTAGGGAACAGGAATTTAGTAATGTAACTGGGGTTAAGGGCAGGATTAGTGTTAGGGTTAGGGTAACACACATAAGCAATATGATTCAAGGGCTGAACAACCCTGAAACACCTTACTCATATATGCTAACCCTACCTCTGTCCGTAACCACGACTCTATACATTATATTATAAAAACCTTTTCCCTAACAGTACCACTACATAAGGCTAAAGGACACAGAATACACACAACACCAAACTTGCACAACACTAAATTTATTCCCTTATTTAACCCTTAATGTAACCCTAACCCATGAACACTTGTACATACACACTAACTGGTATAAATGAAAGTTATGTACTCACTATAATGATAGAGCCATGTTTTCTGCCTCTGTCTTGTTCAACCTGTCTGACTTCAGATCTGCCTCAGATCTGACACAGACCAATTCAAAATCTTTTAGTCTGGCTTGGCTCCCCTTGTACATAACTCCCTGCTCCTCCATCAAATCCCCAGACTGATTTTGCACCATGAGTTAGAATATAATGATACAACATATACATCTAGTTCCTACTTCCACCAAAGATACAAGGAAAAACACCTGGGGGAAATGAGAGACTTTAGGCGAGCAGAACAAAAGCACCTTTGCTGTCTGGAATCTTGGAGGGAAAGACTCACAAAATCAACAAGAAAGTCGGGGAGGGCAGGAAGGGTGTACCAGATGGGGACAGACAACATGAGACATCATTATGGTGAGTAAATAGCTTTCATATCCGAGGTTGTCTGCTCTGTCTGGATTCAACCTGTGGGACAGAGCCCCCAGCCAAGACAATTCATCATGAGAAACTAAGTGAGGTTATTCTGCAACACAGCAGAAGCAAAAGAAGCCCTGGACATGGATTGAATGTCCCACTTATAATGCAACACAAAGGTATTATGGTCCAGCCAAGTAGCAGCAGTGCAGATATCATCCATAGGTACCCTCGAATGAAAAGCTGTAGACGTCACCACAGCTCTAGTAGAAAGACCTTTAAGTTTTTGCAGAAGAGTCTTGCCTTTCAAGGAATATGTAAATGGAATACAATCTGACAACCAACTGTATAAAGTTCCTTTAGACACAGGTGAGCCCAGCCTAGATTTTGAAAAGAAGACAAACAACTGGCTAGATTTCCTGAAAGACTTGGTATGATGAAGATAAAATCTTAGTTGCCTATGCACATCCAAACAATGCATGAGGTATTTGATTTTGTTGGAAAAATTAGGAGAAAACACAGGAAGATGAATGGAGCTGTTAAGGTTATTCCCAGAAACTATCTTTGGTAAAAAGGAGAGGCTTGTATTAAGAGAAATCCTATCCTTATGGAAAATCAAGTAAACAGGGGAAGAATCAAATGCTTGCAATTCTGAAACACTTTTGGTAGAGGAATGTCTGCTGAAAACAAAGTTTTCCAAGACAGTAGCTTCAAATCTGAGGTGGCGGAAGGTTCAAAGGGGGGGGGGGTCAGATAGAACCTGAAGAAGAAAAGGCAGATCCCAGGGAGGGACTGGATCCTATACAGGTGGATGTAAAAGAAAAGTACCTTTAAGAAAAGTCTTAGAGATCTTGAGAAAAGCCAAGGACATATTATCTCTACTAATATGAAAGTTCGAAGTGGCAGCTAACTGCACCTTGATAGCAGAGAAGCTAGAGCCTGAGCCGAACAGCTCAAACAGGAAACCAAAAACTGACTTCAAGGGGCACAGAAGGGGTCAAGTCCCTGAGCCTCCATCCAGAGATCAAATTTCCTCCATTTACTGGTTTACACTTTTCTAGTGGACTCCTTCTGAGAAGATGACAAAATATGAACCATCACCTGTGAAAGCTTGGGATTCCTGGCCATCAAGGGAACTAGAGAAACCATGGGGTCAGCTTTGGGGATTGGTGATTGGGGGATCTAGCCAGGCTGGATGAGAGATGACATCTAGAATGGGATCCAACACCCAAGGGGGGTGTTTCAGAAGAGGCCAAATGAAGGGAAACCACACCTGGCGAGGCCAAAAGGGGGCAATGAGGATCACTGAATCTGCACATTGGACTGGTTTCTGAAGAAACCTCACTGTCAGGGAATCTGGGGTATAAGTGTAATGGAGACCTGGAGGCCAAGCAAATGTCAGAGCATCTCTGGGTGCCTATCCCACAGGGGAACAATGTCATAACAGATGTTGCACGTGGTGTTGGCCAGGGATGCAAACAGGTCACAACACGGAGTGCCCAGCACCAAAAAAATCTCAGCTGCTGCCGTCGGATTTAAGGACCACTCATGAGGCAATAAGATGTTCCTTCTGAGGCTGTTGGCCAAAATGTTGGACTTTCCTGGGATATGGGTTGCCACAAGAAACTGCTGGGAGGAGATTTCCCACTACCAAACCTTCATGGCCTCCCAACAAATAGGGTAAGAATGTGCTCCCCCGCTGTTTGTGGAGATGCTAGATGATGAGCATGTTGTCCATCTGTACTGCAATCTCATCTCTGGGGAGGTCATCCTGAAAAGCCTGCAATGCTAGGAGGACCTTCCTCATCTCTAGAATGTTGAAGTGAATGTGAGCCTCTGTAGAAGACCAAGACCCTTTAACTGTCTACCCTTTAAAATTCCTCCCAACCCCAAGAGAGAGGCATCTGTGGTGACCATGGCCGAAGGAGAAGGAATTACAAATGATCTCCCTTCTATTACTAATACAGACTGTAACCACCACTGAATCTGCTCATGATATGCTCTCGTCAGTCATATTGGGGAGTCCAATGGATGTGTTAGGAGGGACCACTGAACAGCCAGAGTCTACTGCAGGGTCCCCATGTGACATCTGGCCAGGGGGACCAGTCCCATCACTGCTGCCAAGTGATCCAGAAGCCTTAGAAGTGCATGAGCTGGAGGTTTGGGAATTGAAAGCAATGACAGGGCCTGAGCTCAAAGACTGAACACTCTGGAGCTTGGGAGCCTGGCAATTTGATGGACTGTGTCCAGATTAAACCCTATGAACTCTAAAACTTGTACATGAATGACAAAAAAATACACCGAACCCACAGACATTGCCAACATCCTAGCTGACAGGTTCAGCGCAAACATCTCCCCCCCTCCCCACCAAAAGGGCTAATATCTATCCCAGCAGAGTGCTGCCCCCCTGACATCTCAGATGCTCAGGTAAAGAGCTGCCCTCTCCAAAGCAATAAACACAGCATCAATGGGACCAGACGGTGTCCCGGGCTGCATCCTACATGAACTCCAAGAAGAGCTAAACCCAAACCTAAAACTACTGTTCAATCTCAGCCTTACTACAGGATATTTACCCAAAGAGTGGCGTACAGCAACAGTGGTCCCTCTCCACAAAGGTGGTGCCTCAATGGATCCTGGAAACTATCGCCCCATAAGTCTCACTAGCTTGGTCTGCAAAGCTATGGAAAGGATCATCATGGACCTTATAAATAAAGATATTGGGGACCTACAGACACTGGATCCTACCCAGTTCGGCTTTGTTAAGGGCAGATCCTGCCTCTTAAACCTGGTCGATTTCTTTGAAACAGTCACCAAGGCCATTGACAAGGGGAAGGTGGTCCACACAGCCTACCTGGACCTCGCAAAAGCCTTCCATACAATACCCCACTCGGGCATTATAGATAAGCTCATCAGCTTAAATATAAACCCCTATGTCACTAGATGGGTTGCAAACTGGCTCAAGGACAGAACCCACATGGTTAGAATAGGTGGAACCATGTCAGACTCCAAACCAGTTACAAGTGGCGTCCCACAAGGCTCAGTCCTGGGACCTCTCTTGTTTGGTATATATTTCTCGGAGGTACAAGCCAACATGGAAGGACTGTGGCTGACCAAGTTCGCAGATGACTGCAAACTGGGCACCATAATAGACTCTCCAGCCAACACAAGCATCCTCCAAAAGGGCCTCACAGAAACAGACAACTGGTGCCAGAGCCATGGCCTCAAGCTAAACGCCAAAAAGTGTATAGTCATCCCCTTTGGCAAAAACAAAGTGCCCACAAATTACCACATAGGTGGTAATCCATTAAGTACAGAAGAAGTAATTAGGGACCTGGGGACCCAAGTTGATAGCAATCTTTCATTTGACAACCACGTGGCCAAAGTGGTTAGAAAAACATTTTATATAGCCACCTAATCATGAAGGGATTCACATCTAGATCACGGGAGGTCATCGTGCCTCTTTACTCATCCCTCATCAGGCCCATAATTGAGTACAATGCCCCTTTTGGGATGTACCACAGCAACTGGAAAGACCCCAAAAGTACCTCACCAAGAGGATCAAGGGGCTCAAACAGATGCCGTATGCTGCCCGGTTAAAGAAACTCCAGCTCTACTCAGTGGCATACCGCCTGCTCAGAGGCGATCTGTGCCTGACGTATAAAGCCATGTCCAACCCGGAATTAATGGACATGCTGCACCTCAGAAAATCCAAATCCCATCGAGCTACGCGCTCGAGGGACTTAAACCTCAGCACTGAAATAAATAGGACATGCTGGAGGGACAGATTCATAACCCAGAGGCTCCCTTCACTCTGGAATAAAATCCCAGTCCAGGTTAGGCAGAGTCCCTCATTGACTCTCTTCAAGAGGAATCTTGATGAGTGGATGGGAGATTGTAGGTTTACCACGGGTATCACTTCTGTGTCACTGTTAGACAGAGGCACAGTATACTAACCTCGAAAAAGGGCATAGCAAAATTAATTTAAAATGGGTTTTGAAAGCCATACACACTCTGGCTAGGCTTATAAATGCCCTAGGGCAGATAGCCTAGTATGAACCTATGAACCTATGATAAAGGGCTTGATTTGGAGTAATTGACTGAGATGCTTAAGTTGTCCCATAGTTGGAGTAAGGAATCCCTGGCTGAAATCAACAATGCCTTTGTGGAGGTCATAAGGGGCTAATTGTTCAGGTATGGGGAAGATCTGAAATCTCTGCAGCCTGAGCCAGGCTGCAACCACTACCATGGTGAAACCAAATGGCACGGCCTTAAACTGATAGTGATTAACTCCCAGCTGGAAGTGAAGGAGCCTCTCGGAATGTCGATCTATTTTGATATGATGGTAGGTGTCCTAGAGGTCTATTGAGCACATTCAACTGTCCTTCCTCAGAAGAGGTAATACAGACTGCACCATGACCATCTGGAACTTCGTCTTTTTAAAAGATTGGTTTAGCTTACTTAGTCCAAGACTGGTCTGAGGTCTTTAATTTTCTTTGGTAACTCTCGACACCCAGGCATTTGAGGTGATGGCATCTCAAGCTTTTGTGAGGAGAACTAGATGATCCCTGACTGCCTTCAGAGGTGAGTAGTTGGACAACTCTTCAGGATCACTGAAGGGCCCACCAAAGAAAGCCGCATAGATTCCGTGATTCTGTAGACTATCTCTGCCCCTCTGGTGGCATCCATTATGATCTCTTCCACCCTTGGGACAAACCTTTGAGAGGAGCATCCTGAGAAGAGA
This sequence comes from Protopterus annectens, assembly GCF_019279795.1. NCBI lineage: Eukaryota > Metazoa > Chordata > Ceratodontiformes > Protopteridae > Protopterus > Protopterus annectens. The sequence continues at coordinate 450,902,001 of NC_056730.1, forward strand.
ACTGTGACTTCATAAGGAAGAGCTGCTTGCCCCCTTTTTGATTCCTAGAGAAGGATCACTGGGTAGTGGAAAAGTGAACTCTGATGGTGGATAGTGTCTTCTCCTCTTGTTAGCACCTCATCAATGTGTCTTTAACCTTGGGGCCAAACAAAGAGGACCCATCAAAGGGGGCACTGATGAAGGACACTGAAGCAGTCTGCAAAACTGCACAATCACATCCAGGCATGGAGTCACATTGCAGTCCCAGAGCCTGCCATTCTAGATGCTTCATCAGCCATGTTAGAGATGAGTCTCATTGAAACATTGGCTATGGAAGTCAATGTGGACAAAAGAGTTTCTGAAAGATGGTGCAGAGTGTCCCAGAGTCTGAGTCAGACCTGAGGTGATAAGCCCTAATTGCACCTGTGCCTGCAAAAAGGATAGGATCAGCTGCTCCAAATGAGACATTCTTTTGCTGTCCACCCACCTTGATGACTGGACAGATGAGGCTTCTATGGTGTATATGAGGAGGACCCCGCATGCCAGATCCAAGCAGGGGAAGCTCTGAACTGGGGTGGAGATGGGGAAGACTCTGGTGAGTGACGAGGAGGAGGAGTACAGGGAGAAAAGGTGGGGGGTATTACCCTGCCCGAAGGTACCCTTTGACCAGAAAAGGGCTGGGAATACTCGGAGCTGTGGAGGTCTTTCATGAAGCTTTTGGCACCAACGGTGATAAGCTCCAAGACTTCAGAGTTGAGGTTGGTGCCAATGTTCCCAGGGAGGCCAAAAGACGAGGGACCTTCAGACCTGGGGAACTCAATGGATCCATTCCAGAGATGGAGGCTGAGGAAGACCTTTTGCACTCCTCCTAACTCAGTCCTGAGGTCTGGGAAGAAGCCTTGGAAGCAGAAACAAAAGAAGAAGAGCTGGATGGCAAAAAATCCTTTAAGATGAGCTTAGCCTTGTGCTTTTCAACAGCATGAGAGCCAAATAGAACAACTGGAGTCTAAATGCTCTGGACTGAGGCAATAAATACATTTGAAGTGTGCATCCTGGGAAGGCAGTTTGTGCCCACAAGATATGCACTTTTTAAACCCCTTGTCCATCCTATCCAAAACACACACACACACACACACACACACACACACACACACACACACACACACACACACACACACACACACACACAGTAAAATAGAAAAACCTAAAATGGGGAAAAAGGGTGGAAAGGGTGTGGGAAAAAGTGATCTAAGCTTTCTAACCTAAAAAACTACCTTACACTACCTAAAAAGGTAGCTAAACTAACAAGAAAGGACTGAGCACTATTTTAAGGGCTAACTGGGAAGGAAAATCTCACCACTCATACACCTGGATCTCAAAAACAAAAAAATGAAGCACTGAGCAGAGCCAAGGACCAAGCTGCAGACCACAAATTGTGGCAAACTAGATCTGGGGAGTTGATGGAGGAATGGACAGTTATTAGTAAGGGAGGCAGGGCCAAGACAGGCTAAAGTCTTTTAAATCAGCCGGTGTTGGATCAGAGTCAGATCTGAAGTCCCACAGGTTGAATCCAGACAGATCAGACAACATCGGATCACATTTTTGGACATATTCACAAATGCCACCTTTTCAGTCAAACATTAATTTCCCTGAACACTCCTACTTACTTAGACTATATAAAACTTAAATTCAACCATATGAGATTCGCACAAATGAACATTCATTTATTTGTGCATTCTCTCTTTTTGCTCCCATAAAAACTTTTCTGCGAAACAAGTAGTTTACCTTTTGAGTTACAACTATATATATATGAATATATATGTATAACATGCAGCACTTAAGGACCAAATGACAACTGTAGTAAAGGCATCTTACCACATAACACTTCCAGAATAAAGACCCACACACTCTGCGAGGACAATGCCACAGCTATGCATGCACTGATCTCTTCCAGGTTAGACTACTGTTAACACCTGCAGTAGGTGCAGAAGTCCACAGCTTGGTTGCTGAATGTAACCTTCCGGTATTGTCATGTAACACTGTTTTTGAAGGGTGTGCACTGGCTTCCAGTTTCCAGACAAACAGTATAAAAGCTTGCTACTCAAATATTGCTCTCTACATAGTTAGAGTCCTGGCTGTGTTGTTAAGCAGCTGGTGATATCCTTTAATCTGGTGTCTGCACTGCTGAACTGGTATGAGGCTGCAGCCAGTTCTCAGAACCTACTTTGAGACTTTTTGTAAATGTTCTTATACTTACTGATTTGTAATCCTTAAGAATTCACTATCACTTTGGTTAATAACCTGTGAGTTGGACTCCTTTTTTAGATGGTAGCTAAAGATTCATTTACACCAGGAGATTTACAAGCAACTGAGTTCCAGGTGCTTTAAGACCACTGTCTTGAAGCCAGGAACTCAGAAGCCTTGTAGCTCGCACAAGCTGCTGCTCACACTCAAACTTGAAGTGTGGCAGCCATGTGGAGACAGTGGAACCTGACACACCTCACCTGGACACAGTAGCTGAGTTCAAGCAAGTGCGACAGTCACAGGGATGGAGTAGGAGAGAGTGGAAGTGCATGTTAGGTTTTTAGGTAGCGATCGGGAGGGTGGGGTTAAATTTTGGGAATGGCGAGGAGTTTTAGAGTGAGAGAGCAGGAGGAAGAGAATTAACTGGGGACTTGTTTAGGGAGTGGAAAGGGAGCTTTAGGGCTAGGGAGTGGGAGGGGAGTTTAAGGATAGAGAGTGGGAGGGGAGTTTAGGGATGGAGACTGGAAGGGAGTTAAGGGATGGAGAGTAGGAGGGGAGTTTTACATTTAGTAAGCAAACAGGGACTTTAGGTTTAGAGAGGTAGAGATGGAGTTTTAGGTTTAGGGAATGATTGGGACTTAAGGGTTAGGGACTGGGATGGGGAGTGCTACGGTTAGGGTTAGGAACCAGGTGGGAGTTTTAAGGTTAGTGTTAAGGGTCTGGTAGGGCTATGCAGTTCAGTAGGGAGGGGTGGTAGGAGAGACTGGTAATTAAGTGGGATGGAGCTGGTGGGAGTTAGAGCACTTGCCATTTAGAGCACATGGCTGTGAGATCTACTAGAATGGGGTCACTTGTAGCTGACCCATTTATGCCACTAGGATTTATACCTCTAGGAATTTATTACTGCTGTTATATGATGTTATGTTTTCAGCATATTTCACTGTCTCATATATATGTTAATTTTATATATAGTGTAATTTTTAAGCAATAAAACTATCAACAACTAAAGATTAAGCAGCAATTCCAAACAATCATATTCTATGTGAGTGGAAAAAAAAACAGCAGCGAAGAGAAGGAAATTCAAATAGTGCAATCTTCTGGTGAGAATAAAATGAAATGTGTGATGACAGTAGCTTAAAGGAGAAGCAAAATCAAATTGGCATGCACTCCCCAACCAACCATTTTGGAGTAGATCAAATTAAAAATAACTACTTATAGTCTTAAAAGGATAAAAATATTATACAAAATGTTTTTTCTCAGTTTTTGACTGTTTACAGGTTCATCTGTGTGTACTAGGCTAACGGCCACTAGGGCCTTTAAAACCTCACCTTGCAACCTATATGTGACCCAGAAGTTTTATGTTTTAGACATTTATATAGGGAGTGATGTTTAATTATGATATGACTTACTGGCTGCCTCTGTCCATCACAGACATAGGAGCCAAACCAGGAGCAAATTTCCAATTTCCCATCCAATGGTCCAAGTTACGCTTAAATAGGATAAAGGAGGGACTTTATTTCACATGGATGGGAAGCGTATTCCAAAGAATGGGAATTCTCTGAGATACATATCTGTGTCTCCAACATGTCCTGTTTATGTCACAAGCAAAATGTAGGCCTTTTGATCTAGTAGTTCTTATACTGTTTGCTTTGTGAATGTGCAAAAGGTTAGTCAGAGCAGCATCCAAGGATGTCTTGTATACCAGGCATAGATCGCCTCTCAGTAGTCTGTAGGAGATAGAGCATAGTGTTAGGGCTTTGAGGTAATTTGGACAGGACATTTTATTTATGCCCTGTATTCTTTTTGTAAGGGACTTTTGCAGACATTCCAGCTGCTGCATGTGCCTGGTCAGGTACATACTGAAGGGGGTATTATATTCTATTATGGGTCTAATGAGGGGCAAGTACAGTGGTACGATGACTTCCCTGGACCTAGATGCCATGCCCTTATTTATAAGTTGAGCAACAGAAATATTTTCTTTCCACCTTGGACACATATTGATCAAAGGCTAGGTTACTATCAACATGAATTTCCAGATTCCTGACTAGTGCGTCAACTCTTAGGGGTGTTTTATTGATGATGTAGTTTCTCGGGGTGGATGACTTCTAAAAAGATACTACAATGCATTTCCTAGCATTGAGATTTAAGTCATGGCTTTGGAATCAGACATTTGTCTGTGTTAGACCTCTCTACAGGGCATTTGCATCATGGGGAGTGGGAGTCTATGACTTCTCCAAGTTAATGATCATTAGTAAACTTAGTCAGATAGAGGCCTTTGACTTCTGAGAAGTAGATGCCAAAGAGGAGCAGGTCTAGCATGGAGCCTGAGGGACTCTGCTGACAACTGGCCTTTTTGTGGAAGTGGTCTCACCAATCCTAGCTTCCTGGGTCCTATCTGTGAGAAAACTGCCTATCCAATGCATTATATAGATGCTTATATCTAATTATGTAAGTTTATTAACAATGACTGAGTGGGGTATTGTATCAAATGTCTTATCCAGATTAAGGTGGGCAGTATGGATCATTTTACCCTCATCCATTGCCTTGACTTTTTAAAAGAAGTCCACCAGGTTCAGCAGGCATGACCTTCCTTTGACAAAGCCAACTGGGAAGGATCCAGTGTGTGGAGGTCTCCAATGTCTTTGTTGATCATTTCCATGATAATTCTTTTCATGGCTTTACAAACAAGACTAGTCAGACTAATGGGTCTGTACTTTTGGGGATGTGTTGATGGTCTTCTCTTATGAAGGGGATGACAGCTGCAGTGCTAAGTTCTCATGGCACAAGGCCTGTTTTGAGACTGTAGTTAAATAGTGACTCCAGTGGCCCTGATAAGTCATATTTTAGACTATTCAGGAGACATCCAGGGATATTATCAGGGCCCATTTAGGTTGTGTTCTTGACCTTAGTGGGCAGAGCCAGGACATGCTCTCTGTTTACAGTTGGAGGGGTTATGTTTGAGGGTATTTATTTGGGGGTGGCTGGGGGTGAGTTGGGGGTAAAGATGGAACCGAATTTATCGGCCAACAAATTTGCTATATCATCCGGCTCAGTGAATGCTGTACCTCTACCAGTTCAGCACACTGCTGTGTGCCGCCTTTGAGGATTCTGACATAGCTGAAAAAGGCCCTATGGCTGCCTTTGCCTGGAATTGACCTTATTGGACTTAATTAGCATGCTCAGTTGCCTGTTTAGTTTGATGAGAGAGTTCTTATCAATATGGGAATTACACTTACTGATGTTAACCATGATTTTTTTCTTTTGTTGTGTATCTTGTTTAATTCTGGATGTCACTAGAACAGTTAGTTTTGGGAGTTATTTGAGCTTACTTATGGTAGGTACAGCAGCCTCTATGTAGCCATTGACATGGTTGTTCAGGGTTTCTGTGAACAGTTCGATACAGGCCATTGTGTTCTCTGGGTTTGGAGGGACATTACATTTTGATAAACTATCACTAAATAAAAATTTGTTTGCTTTGGAATAGTTTCTAACTGTTATGGAATTTGCTGGGGTTACCAAGTTGATTTTGATTTCAAAGGAGACAGCTTTATGGTTGGACCTTACAGGAAGGATGTGATATGGGGTGGGGGGCAGTGTACTCCAATATTTGTAAGTATGAGGTCTTGTATGTTTGAGCCTGTAGCAGGTGCATGCACTAACTTGTGAAGGGTGTTTGTATTTATAAAGTCTAGGAATCTCTTTGCCTGCAGATTTGAGGTTGTGTAGGTTTCCCTGTCTACAGAGGAGTAATTAAAGTCCCTCATGAGTAGGGTGTTTGGTTGGATAGTAAGTGTTGCCAGTAGGTTTAAGTTTGCACTATGAGTTTCTTGGGACATGAAGGCTACCTATAGCTAAATAGGATATTATATGGGATTTTATCTATGGTGATCTGCATGTGGAGAAACTCTAGTGTGTCATCCTGTTTACCCAACCTAAAGGCATGCTTGGTGTTGATGTATATCAAGACACCTCCACCTTTAGTCTCTGTCTGTGCAGCTACTGGTCTAAAAGTTTGGAAGACACCAAAACCTTGCACTACTGAGGTACTCTATGCAGCTTTAAAACATACAACTGCACAGATGTCTGTATTCGTGAGGGAGAAGAAGACTTAGAGGGAGTGTAGTTTTTTTTTGTTTAGGCTCCTGGCATTGAGCAGTAACACCGTGAAGTTTGGTTAAGTTGATTTTCCTACGTCAGTAGATTTGTCAAATTGACATTGCCTAAAAAAGGCCCTATGAGGGTGGCTAAAGTTTTAACCAGTATTCGAAAGCCTAGAGGGGACAGGTACAGACCATCCCTGGCAAAGCAATGTGGTCTGTTAACCATACCCTCCCATGCTGAGAAATATTGGATCCCCTTTGAATTGACACCAGAAGCTTAGTCAATTGTTACAATCAATAATCTTTTGTTCGTATTGTGGTATCATCTTCATTGACAGTTTCTCAATGCTAGGCTTACACCAGCCCGAGACACGGGTCTATATTGATTCATCAAAGTTTCAAAACTTCAAAACTGATATGGTCGGCGCCATATCATCGAAGTTTTGAAAGACTGAATGTTTTAATGGAAATCTCCATAAGGGAAGATTTCCCTTTACTACGCTATAGTGCAATCTCAGAATTGGTATATTTAAGTAGCGGGGGGGGTGCAGGTGGGGGGGCTTGCCCCCCTGCTTGAAACATTTAGGTAGTTTTTTTTTTTTACATATTCAAAGTTTCAAAAACATCGATGATATGGTCTTGGCCATATCAGATTTGATGTTTTGAAGCTTCGGTTATGTGATATAGATGCTGAGACACACCATCTAAGAGATCCATAATGTCTCTCTTCATATCATTTAGGGAGGTAAGTCATGGGTCATTTACATCTACATGGACTATGATGGAATCATACTGGTACCTGTAGTGTAATGACTTGAGTGTGTGTGAATTTTGGTGGATCCTGGCTCCAGATAGGCAACCTAATGTTATATTTTCCTTGTTTAGCCTGGTTATTAGAGAATCAGAATGTCTTACAATTGGGTCACCTATGACTAGAGTCCTGGGAAGAGTGTTTGCTTGCCTTCATCGGCTTTGTATTTGGCTCCACTGGGTATGGCTGTATCTGCAGTGTTAGGTGTTATTTTTCTTGAGTGCTTTTTGGTTTGCTGAGGATAAGTTTTGCCAATGGGTGGTCTAGAATGTCTTTGTTATTTAGTAAAATTGAATTTACATGCCCCAGCATGCACTGGTCTATGTTTGTGTTGTGTGCTATGTGTGGTGGGTGTTGTGTACTTGGTTTTGACAACCTCGTGTGTGCTTGTATGCAAGAGTTTAGCCTCCAGTGACATTGTTCATGTATACCTCTCACATACTGTATCTGTTGGTTGTCAGTAAACATGAAACAATTGCTACATTGCCTCAAGCTACCCATTACCACCACACTAGGTTTGAGAAGTTAGGAAATTGCATATCCTTGCTGTCCAGTCCTTTAACTGTTGAGCTACATGGGTGTGGAGTACTGGGGCTTACAGAAGCTTATTATGAGTGCTTTATTGGGGCAGACAAGGCTATAAAATACTAAATTCTGCCACTTGATGCATGAACTAGCTGCTCTAAGCTTGCTGGCATGCAAGTTTTTTGCTCTATATTTAATGCTTTACAGGGTGCAGTCTTATGGACAGTTCTATAGGAAAGATTTCCTTTATACTAACCACTGCTGTGCAGTGAGGAGTTCTGGGCAAATATGCAAAATTATACCAGCACTGAAAACACATAAAACTGACTTCCTAGCCCTTCAGCCAACAAAATGACCACACTCTGAGACCTTCTGCTTGTTTCCCAACTCAGACAGACCAGGCAAACACCCACTATCACTAGGTGAATAATCCCAGTCCTCTTAATGTAAAAACACAGTAAAAGAGTGTCCCAACTGCAATGCCACTGCAAGCAAACTTAAGCAACTAACTAGATAATCCCTTTAGAAACAGTCCAAGACTAGCAACAGTGTAAAATGCATTTTTTTCAAGTAAAAAACAGTTAAATGCACAAATAAACTGAGGAAACAGCAGCAAGTTATTTAAATAAATTAAAGTGTAACTTATCAAACAAAATCACTTATCTCTGCCTGGATGGCACTGGATGCAAGTAGAATTCTTCAGGATAACAGGCCAAGACACTGAGCTCTGTGGAAATGAAATAAAATTATTATATTAAGAGGTCTTTTGTGTGTTCCCCAACTAAGATAGACCAAGTATACAGCTAATGCCATTAGATGAATGATAATAGTCCTCCTAATGTAAAAATACAACAAAAGAGTGTCCCACGTGCAATGCTATCATAAGCAACTAGCTAGAATAAGCCCTTTAGAAATGTAATTTCAAGGCAGTCTAACAGCAGCAACAGTGTGAAAAGCACTTTTTTCAAGTGAAAACAGTTAAATGCAAAAACAAATCAAGGAAACAGCAGCAATTCATTTAAATAAGTGCAATGCACCAAACAAAAATATTTATCTTTGCCTGGGTGGCACTGGATGCAAGTAAAGCCCTTTAGGAACACAGGCTAGGACTCCAACCTTTGCTGAGCTCTGTGGAAATGACTGTAGTAGATGGGATTGACTGGAAAAGAACTGGAAGTAAGAAAATGGGGCAGGGTAGTCTTTGCATTGGTTACTAGCGAAACCTTGCTAAGACTACTAGTATGGATACATGTATTTATCATGGATCCATTGTTAAGGTCAAGTCTGCAGACCCCAGCCAGCCATTCTTTCTTCACTGGCAGAATGAACCATCACCTGTCATGCTCTTATTCCTGAAAAGGCAAAAATTACAAGCATGTAGTGTTGCACATTTTGGCAAAAACTGCATATGTTCTGTTAAAAATTTTTAGAATAAATTGAACAGAAATACTGAAGGTATGAACAACAAAACAAATCATCATAAAAATTACTATGTTGACTTATCTCTGTATTTGTACTGTCTGGTAAGATTCCTGCCATACAGTTCCATTGGCCAATGCCTAAAGATAAACAGTACGTCTTCAAAGACATACATTTCACTCAGTGTATGCCACTGTACTCCACCAGATACAGATATTACAGTTTCATTCAATATTTTCAAGCAGACATTTCCTAGTCTAGTATTACTATTAAACAAGCCCAAGCTCTAATTTTCAAGCAGAAGTTTCCTAGTCTAGTATTACTATTAAACTAGCACAAACTCACCCTCATTTAAAAACTTTCAGCACCTCCAGGATCCCTGAGTGACAAGGAATCCTCAGCTCCTCTTTTGTCTGTAGGCACAGACTACAAGTTAAGCCCCATATATTATAGCTGCTCTTGTCCTGAGTGAAGAAAGTCACACCTACATCCTCGTTAGTTTATTCTAAGCTACAGTAAATGGCTTCAGTGGTGACACAACACTGCTCGTGTGCCAAAACCTGCCACTTAATACTGCATGCTGCACACACTGCAATCAGAGGATAGCCAAAGGGGCATTGATACAGTCAAAGAAACAAAGGTTCCCTTAATGTTTGTGAGGACTCTACTAGTCATCAGTAGCTTTAAATGCCTCGAGCTTGAGCCAAATTTCAGAAGCAGCTTGTTAAATTCTGCCTTAGTGTTATATTTTTGGTGTCCCACTGAAAAATGTTTCAGATATAATTGGTGTGGCACCAGAATTCAGCCCAACTTACTCAAAATAATCAAGGAATATGAGTGAAATCATATGTTATACAACTTTTAAAGGCATCTACTATCTGTGTTAATAAATAGCTCAAATTATATATGGTATGATCCCAGTTACTCTCATAAGGGGTAATATATAATTATTGACTATAGATGGGTAAGACCAGTCTCTAACCAAATGAGACAGGTTAATTTGCACACAAAAGAGAAATCGGCTAGGCTTAAAATGACCCATGACGGCAGCTAAACCTAGTGCATACCTATGAACCTATGATACCACCAAGCAGCATTTTTCACAGCTCTAGGAACATTAATAAGTGATACACAGTGCAAAAGCAAATGTGGTCAACCAGGAATCCCATGCTAAAACAGCGAATCGGGTGATTTTGGAGGCAAGCTATCAACAGACTGCTCAAACAGGCAAGAAACAGAGCAAGTGGACCCCAAAACATCACAAAACTTACATGAAGCATATTAGACTGTTGTACTGGCAGTCTGTATGATGCACCAAACGGTATCTCTAACTTACAAAGACATACACCGGGAGCGTTTCTCCCTGGGCCTCCGCTGAAAATTGGCTTCATTCCAAGTCGGAATTTCCCCAGTAAACAAATGTTAAATAGATAAATAATAAAATAAATGATGTAATTTCATTAAGCAGTTGCTGTAATCAGGCAGACATATTTGCATATATTAGTCCTCGTTATAATCCTGTATTCAGAATGTTGCAATTGTGTAGCTGAGGTGGTTTTAGAATGCCTCCACAATCACAAATGCTTGACAACATTAGCACATCCTGTGCAACTTTGAGAACTAGGCTTCAAATGTCCCTGATTTTGCAGAACATCTTTGACATTGCTTCATGTTTTACCTTGTCTCTTATCTAATTCTTGACTTTCTGATAGTTGACTGAGGATTATTTAATTAGTAATCCAGATGTTAGAGTTTCACATTTCTAATTCTTCAGAAAATTTGTGTTGATTCAAAGCCTGTTGTTCTATTAACCTTCTAAGTGAATTAAAGTAATACTGAAAATTGATGCCCAGTTTGGGGCCTTTCTCTGTCATTATTTTTGGGTTTTTCCCTGATTTTTTAGCAAATAAGAGCTATGTAAGAAGTTCAGATAAATCACAGGTACTTAAGCTTTTGAGAATACAGGCAAATGCAACATTTTAAAAAAGTCATTTTATGGGGAAGCCATCACAACCTTAAAACCTCTTATTATTTTTACTCCAAGGCCAATACACCTAACAGAGAGATTATACTGTGTGTAAAGCTTGTTTAGCTCTTTTACTGCAAGGTTTTGAGACTGAGGATACTAATAATCAAACATGTTCAAGCAATAGGATCTCACTCGTAAATGTCTCAATAAAAAGTAACTTCAGCGCATGACCACTACAGGTGCTATGCTCAGGGCAACTTAGATATGAACTTGGATGATCTGAAAAACTGTGAGCAAAACATGACCAATCTATAGAGTGTTCATCATAAAGTAAGCCAGAGTCACATGGAACTTTGCCATAGGCCAAAACTAAATGTGTTATAGTTTTTGAGCTATATTCAAAACATCTTTAAATTTATTAAATACAGGTAAATCATGAACCTTTTAGCACAGAATTTCAAATAATAAGATGATAACATGAAATACTACAGTTCTGGTTTACAATGTTTGGCTAAAAAGCACTGTCAATTCATTTCTCATACTAATCAGTTTAAAGGACCTCAAAACATTATCCAGACAATAGAGTGGTTCTTAAGATAACCTTCATTAATCTAAAAAAAAAAAAACACAGTACATGCATTTGTCACTTAGTTTTAATTCATGTTATAACTAACAGTTCAGTAGTACATTGGCTGGTAAAAGATTGATAGAAAACTTCTATTAAATGTAAGAGTGGATAGAGCCTTGTGTTTTTTTTAAGACTGGGGT